>NW_019738957.1:648156-763056 GCF_002891405.2 Cryptotermes secundus | reverse complement strand
CACAATTCTGTATCTAAGGCTTTAGCTTACTATAGATGTAATGGAATAAGGAAGAAATAATAATAATAATAATAATAATAGTAATACTTAGCCATAAGAGGTGGAATTTTATGTTACATATGTGTTTAGATGAAAATGCATTACCTTGTTTGCCACATTACTACTTCAGGACCTTCAAATGTAGCCAAGGTCATGCATGAAATATGGATGCAAATGTATGCAGTGGCTACTCTATACGTCATCATTTTATTTGTGGATCTTGTTTGTGTGAAAGCTTCTTTTCTTAATGCTGTGTTGTAGATATTTATCAGGATTGGGGACTTGTTGGTGGAATGATTATTTAGAAAGCATATTCCATGATGATATCTGTAAAAAAGTTAGGTCATTCACCAGTGATAGTTTGCAGCAGTTTGTACTTCAGCCCTTTGCAAGGCTGGTGCTCTTGTATGATCAGTCCATTATGAAAAATGAAAGTTTTTAATTATGTGAGCATCAGAATTTCATGTAGCTGGGATAAATATTGCTTGATTTTTAGTTCTGTGTCTGTACCAGAATACTGAAAACTTTGCCAGTTATTATAGGAATATTAAGTTTAAATGTTTCATGTTGTTTAGTTAGGGGTAAAGTAATAATGAACAGTGACTGATACCTGAAATGGAATGGAATTAAGAAATATTTTTCTTTTTATCCAATAAATAATGTTACCTCATAGGTACTGCACTACACTCAGAGTAAGAGAAACTATTGCTGCAGGTAGGCCGGTTACTTATTTGGTCTTACCCCTCATCCTTTCTGCTGGCTCTAGTTATTGAATTATGTAAGAGATAAGGCATAAGCTGTACTTGTGTGCTCAGTTCAGGGTTTATCTTTTTCCTTATAACCAGTGATGTATACTACTGATCAGAGAATGTTTATTGTTAATACATATATGAAAGAGAACTTGCACAAAATGCAGGGAAAGGTTCATCTGCGAATGCCCCAATTCACCCATACCATACCATACAAACTGGCTGAACAGCCCTTTGTGGACCTTGGCCTCCTGAACCAACAGTCACCAAGCATCTATGTCAATTGCAGTCGATTTCCAATCTTTAACTTTCTATATTGTGAGGGCTTCCCTGACACCATCAAACCACCTCAATTTTGGTCTACCTCTTAACCTTGTCCGTGCCGTGTCTGTCATTTTTGTCCTTCCTACCTGAGGCTGTGCTGTAGGTTTCTGAACTGATTTGTTTTACACAGTGAGGTACTTAGCCTTATGCATAACCCCCTACCAGGAGGACCAGGGGTGTCTCTGTCAGGAACCCATACACCTAGCCCCTGTAGCTGCCACTACAGCAGCAGCAGTTTTGGTGTGCCCCAAGTATTTTATTTCCCCAGTATCCTCCACCTATATAGGTGATGAGCACTCCCCTATGTGCCATTTGGGGAGGCACCCGATGGGAGACTGCGAACTCCACATGGGCCCTGATTCACCTGTGCCTATAAAACCTTGCATGTCAAAACTTTTAAAGAAGTGGTGGACCACAGGGTCAGTGCTTGATAAAACATGACATCACAAGAAACCATTGTGGTTACAGACGAGAAGCTTGAAGACAATCAGGTGTGGTTACAGAATAGCCCTTGGAAGTCTGAGACGAATGTCACAAGAGATAGGTCTGTCTGTAGGCTGTGCGTCTAAGGCAGCTGGATTAATAAAGTTTTGTCCATATAGAGTTGTGCATGAGCTTAAACTTGTTGATGCTCCACAAAGGATTTTGTTTTATAACTGGATGCTGAAGAATTTGCATGGTGGACTTAACAGATCCTCATCTTCTGTTTCTAACTGATGAAGCATACTTTCACATAGGTGATTATGTAACTTCTCAGGGCACATGAGCCTGGATCAGTGAAAATCCCCCTGCAGTGTACCAGATTCTGCTGCACGACACTATGATTGGAGTGCTGTGTGCCGTAAGTGTTAGGTGAATCATCAGTCCAGTGTTCTACCATGAAACTATGAAATTGGACCAATGCATAGGAATATATTGGAGTAATTTTTTAACTGGTGATTGATGATGAGAGACCATATGATTACTTTCAACAAAACAGTGATACTGTGTATGCTACACAAAATTCCGTGAGTGTGCTACCAGAGATGTTTGACGCCAGGATAATTAGTACAGGAGTGTGGCCTCCAAGATTGGTGGATCCTAGCATTTGACTTATTTATGGGAAAGCCCAAAAGGAAAAATTTACAGGAACACACATCACACTGCTGAAGGTCTCCAGAAGGAGATAAGGAATATGGTTGCTCAAGTTCTGGCCAACAGAACTTAAGCGTTTCAGAGGGATTCCTTTGAAGGTGCAAGGGATGTTATAAGAGCTGCATTATCTGTAACATCTGGCAAATTTTCATCTGATTTTACCTTCTGGTTTCTTGTGCTACTTGAACAGACAGTTTTCAAGCCACAGAATGAAGGCAGATATTTTAGTAGTGGTTCTGAATGCAACTTTGTGCATACCTCATCCATAACTGACTGGCTAGAACTAGCAGAAGGGTTAAGGCTGAATAAGCAGCTGCCCTACCTGCAGCATCTCAGTTTTTCCTCTTATTTTGAGTGCTCTATAGAATTCTGCAATTCAGATTAAAATTATCCAGAGGTTTTATTTTCATAATAAAGTGATCGTTTAAGGCTTTCATCCTGCAAAATATTGGCCTGTGAGTGCTACTTCTAAATTAAAAGGAACAAAATAGCAGCTGGTGTTTTCTTTTGTATATCATCCCAGTAGTTTGACAGTATAATTTTAATTCAACGAGTGGGTATATCTTGACTGTCTGTTCTAACACCATTTTTCTCTGGCGTTCCTTTGCAGTTACTTCTCCGAGTTCTTTCGTGTTTGTTCTTGTTGTATTTTATGTGTCCTGACCACTCTTCAGTTACCTAGAATTGAACATTATTGTGATCATAAAGTGATGCAATTAAGATAATTTGCATAAATAGTTTCAAGAAAATAGAATTTATTGACTGGAACAGTAATATGGGTGACCTTGGTATTGGCAGAGTTTCTGCATCTTGTTTGAAGTAGTCAGGTTTCTGTCACAAATACATTACTACATCTAATGCTTATGTAGTTTTGTGTAATTTCTTTAGCAGTACTCTTCAAAATAAAATTCCTTATAGAAGGGTTTATTGTGCAGTGTTCTATGGATGTGTGCACAGGATTTACTTTCACTGGAAATAATCGTTCAAAATAAAATTCCTTATAGAAGGGTTTATTGTACAGTGTTCTGTTAATGTGTGCACAGGATTTCCTTTCACTGCAGAAATAACTGTTGCAATATATTAATGAAACATAAGATATTACTTTTTGCAGAGGTTTTCTACTTTTTCACCAAAATTCTGACTCTGTTCTATGCTTTGAGAGGAAGTAAGTAACATGCTAGTATTCTCAGATTTTCATTGAAATCATCTGATGTGGTGGATGGGAATTGGACGTTTTTGTTGGATGGTCTCTTATTACACAGTTTATGGAAAACACTGTATATGCAGGTTTCAACTAAATGTAGGCACAAGTTGAGGAATCTCTAACCATTACAGTGCGGGCAAAACCAAAAGAAATTAAAAGGTTGTGGATATAATTTGTGGAACACCTGTTAACTTATGCAGTTTCTGAGTTAAGCAGTGGCTCTATTATCTAATTCATCCCTAAGCTTATTTCCGTTGTAACGGTCTTGTCTTTATACTGTTAGACTTCTTATATTGTAATGATTGTGATGAAAGGTTTTAAGATTGTAGTTTGTTCATACATTCAGTTGCAGAGTCAGATTGGTTTATACATTTTCATATATAACTAGGATCATTTTTCAGAACTGCATTACTGTGTGTCTGTTTCTTTTGCTTATTAGACACTGACCAGTTTCCTTAAAACTTGTTACAAACAGTGTGATGGTGGCAGGTACATAGATTGCAATTTGGAATACACATATTTTCCAAATTTATTTGTTACGGTTTTGTACATGATGCAGTTACAAATCTACTGCCGCAATGCTAGTCATGCCAAAATATATATTTTGCCTAAGAGTCACACGTACTGAATAGGATGGTTGAGTGATTTGCTTTCTGACTGTATTTCTTTGTGGTTGTCTTTTGTACCTAAAGAAAATGTTGGAATAGTTCCTTCTATGCTATAATCACTTCCACATCTTTTCCAGTTCTTCGTTCATGTTTGGCTTCTCAGTTGGCATGTAATGTACACAGTTGAGGAAGCGTTTAAGAAACCGAGAAACAAGTAGGTTATTACGAGGTCTGACAGTAAATAATCCGATTGACCATATCGAGCATAAAAAGAGATACTTTGTCTCTAGCTTCAGTGACTGATCACCTTCATATGCTATACTTTGTCTCTAGCTTCAGTGACTGATCACCTTCATATGCTCCCTCTGGATTATTTGTTGGTTTATATGTACAGGAAAGTGACCCAGGTAATTTTAAATTTATTGATGTGTTGTCTTCATATTATCACATGTATAATGGATCTGTATTTTGCCTCCAACAGTAAAGACTGTATTGAAGGAGAGCTGACTGTTCTCCAACCAATTGCCAACATGCACATGCACCTTCTTTCTGCAAGCCTATATGGTGCACTGCCAAAGAAACTCAGTTGTTGATGTATATCTTCATTGTATGTTTGTTCTCGCTTTTATGTTTATTGGCAGAATTCCACATCTTTCGCAAAAGCTGATCACCTCCACTTCACTTCTTGGCAAATCCCACAAATCCATCATTGCCAAAGAAGTTCGCAGTGCCTAATCCTAAAGAATAACCAGTGTCCACAATATGTAACCAGATCTGATAATGGAAATATTAATCAATGGAGTTAGTAAATCTTGGAACCTAAAATTGATAAGGAAGGCCATGCATCAGTGCTACTATTGCAGCACTAAGCAATGAAAAGGTTAATACAGTAAACTCGTGGTTATTTGGTATCAAGGCCTCAGGAATTCTCATCCAACCAGAAAAATACTTTTGCAGAAAATTCGCAATTTTTGTAAAGTTGTCAAAAAATACATTTGTGAAGCACATCCTCAACCACCATGTGGTAGTTCTCCCAGCCACCACTGTTAGGGCCACTATTCATCCTCACACTCTTGCAATTAGAGTAGAGACTAGTTAACTTTTTTATCGCATTACAGTATATCTGTCTGAAATTTTTCATCCATCAATCTGCTGCATAATTTAGAAATAGTCCCACACACAAACTGAAACAAAAAAGATTTATTCGTCTTTGTATTGGGTTTCTATAAGAGTTACTGTCATGTAACCAGCAAATGCCATTCCCCATACATGCTGGATAACAGAGTAATAAACTTGGGTGACCAGTTATGTTGACTCACTCACTCACTCACTCACACTCACTCACTCACTCACTCACTCACTCACTCACACTCACTCACTCACTCACTCACACTCACTCACTCACTCACTCACTCACGCAGCTGAGCCCTTCTGGAGGAGCTGCCAATTCTGCAGCTACTCAAGAATTTCCCAGCATTTTATGGAACCCGAATGTTCATCACCGTGTTCACAAGAGCCCTCCACTGGTCCCTGTCCTGAACCAGATCTATCCAATCCATACCATCCCATCCTATCTCTCTAAGATCCATTCTAATATGGTCCACCCACCTACGCCTTGGTCTTCCCTGTGGTCTCTTTCCTTCTGGCTTTCCCACCAATATCCTATACGCATTCCTCGTCTCCCCCATTCGTGCTACATGACCTGCCCACCTCATCCTCCTTGACTTGATCATTCTAATTATACTTGGAGAAGAGTACAAGTTATGAACCTCCTCATTATGCAGTTTTCTCAAACCTCCTGTCACTTCATCTCTCTTCGGTCCAAATATTCTCCTCAACACCCAGTCTATGTTCCTCCCATAATGTCAGAGACCAAGTTTCACACCCATACAGAACCACAGCCAAAATTATGGTTTTGTATATTCTGATTTTTATGTTTTTTGGCAACAGACAAGACAAAAGGTTCTGGACTGAATGGTAGCAAGCATTACCCGAGTTCAATCGAGTTATGTTGGCTAGGAAGCATAAACCTCCAATTGGACATAATAAAAGAAATATTAAATAAAATAAAAGAATTGTAGATCTGTTATAAGTATTTGACAAGGTGACAGTGTTACTGACATTTTTATTTTCATATCTTTATATAGGTGAAATTATTGGGTGTCATCACTGTGGGCTTCGACATAACAGGTCATCTACTGATAGATTTTTTGTTTGCATTTGTCAGATACTGGGAAGGTAAAATGGGAGCACAATGATATGATACATCAGCTATTCATAGACTTCAATAAAGTCTGTGATTCATTTAGGAGGAAAATATTATACAGTATTCTCATAGAGTTTTGGACAGGCTGCACCATAGCTCAAGTGGTTATTCGCTGGCTTCCCACCACGGTGGCCCGGTTTCGATCCTGGGTCTGGTCAAGTGGGATTTGTGGTGGACATAGTGGCACTGGGGCGGGTTTTCTCTGAGTACCTTGGTTTCCCCTGCCAATTGTCATCCCACCAAATTCTCCATCATAATCACTCCGGGCAGGCTACAGTAGGCCAATAAGTAACCGCAGTGCCGAGTGGACCCAGTTGAACTCCACCCCCCACTAAGCGAATAGAATTTTGGGTGCCCAAGAAACCAATTAGGCTTATTAAAATGTGTTTGTAAGTGAGATATAAAATGAAGTCCATATAGGTAAACATTTGTCTCATAATTTTCCTAAGGAGATGCTTTATTGCCATAGCTTTCCAACCTTGCATTGGAATATGCCATTAGGAAGGTCAAGGAAAACCAGGTGGGACTGAAATTAAATGGTACACATTAGCTGCTGGTCTATGCTAATGATGTGAATGTACTGGGAGATAACATAGATACCATAAAGAAAAACAGGAACAGTAATTGACACTGGTAAGGAGGTTGGTGTAGAAGTAAACACAGTATATTAAATATATGTTTGTCTCGTCACCACAATGAAGGGCAAAATCATGACATAAAGAGAGCCAACAGGTCCTTTGAAAATGTGGTGCAGTTCAAATATTTGGAAATGACAGTAACAAGTCTGAATTAGATTCAGGAGGAAGTTAAGAGGGGACTTACTTCACGTAATGCTTGTTACCATTCAGTCCAGAACCTTTTGTCTCCTTGTCTGCTCTCTAAAAATGTAAAAATTAGAATATACAAAACTGTAATTTTGCCTGTGGTTCTGTATGGATGTGAAACTTGGCCTCTGACATTAAGGGAAGTACATGGATTGAGGGTGTTTGAGAACAGGGTGCTGAGAAGAATATTTTGACGGAAGAGAGACTAAGTGATGGGAGGCTGGAGAAAGCCGCATAATGAGATTCATAACTTGTACTCCTCACCAAGTATAATCAGAATGGTGAAGTTATGGAGGATGGGATGGGCAGGACATGTAGCACGAATTTGGACAAAGAGGAATGTATATAGTATATCGGTGGGAAAGCTAGAAGGAAACCGACCACTAGGAAGACTAAGATGTAGGTGGATGGTTTTTATTAAAATCGATCTTAGGGGATAGGATGGGGTAGTATGGACTGGATTGATCTGGCTGGGGATAGGGTCCATTGGAGGGCTCTTGTGAACACAGTAATGAACCTTCGGGTTCCATAAAATATTGGGAATTTTTTTGAGTAGCTGCGTGACTGGCATCTTCTCAACAAGGGTTCAGCTCCATGATGTTAGTTCTGTGGAGGGTTGTGGACAGCATTTCATCGTAGTTTGCAACATAATAGACAGTTTTTCTAACAATTGGCTTGAAGGTAAATTAAGATACTGTAGACTACTGTAGATGTGTACAGTTGAATGGCTAAATTGTAGATGTTGCTCCTGGTGGGTACAAAGTTTCTATGGCAGTCCATGTCATTGAGTTGGCATGATCCTGCTGTGCAGATTAAATTAGGAAGTGCTTTCTATCGTTCAGTTCAGATTTTTTTTTTGTCTTTGAATAGCACAGAGGCAGGCATAAATGGTAATAGCGATTTTATCTGATGAATTCACTGGGCAGGATAAGATAGATAATTAATTTTGAGTGTTATAATTTTTGTAATATTTCAGAAGTATTTTTTATTACAGGTAATAAACATTTCAAATTGAGGTGTTGTACCTTTAGCAATTGTTTTATTAGATTAAACGTCAGAGTTTGATGTTATCCTGGATCCACACCGTAGCAGCACACTAGCGTAGAAGTTGTAAATTGTAGCCCGAGATTCGTTAATTTGTGGCGCATAAATTAGGTACAACCGTTTCCTATCATCTCTTAACTCTATCTCAGTCGAGGCCGTGTAACTTAAGCAGTTCGTTAAGCTCGTAAAATAAGCGACTAAACGTAGGACCTTTAGGGAGGGAAACTGTTGGAAGACCTCCACTTCAAAGCTGAAGATGAGAGGATAATACTGAAGTGATAGCATGTGAGGTAGATTGCCAGAATGTGAAGTAGGTTGAACTGGATCAGAATCTGGACAATTCATTAACTGTTTTGTATTATCAGCGTTGTACTTTTGGATTTTCCTGTCATTTAGTTTATAAGCCTAGTCTGGGGAAATCTGCCTTCTACTGTCAAAAGAAAGAAATAATGCAAAGAAAAGTAATTTAAAACAGTTTAATGATAGGAGCCAGGATAGCGCAGTCGGTATAGCGAATGACTATAGGCTGGACGACCAAGGGGCCGGAGTTCGAGTCCCGGTAAGGTCAAGCATTTTCTCTTCACGTCGTCCAGACCGGCTCTGTGGTCCAACCAACCTCCTATCCAGTGGGTTCCCGGTGTAAAGCGGCCGGGGCGTGAAGCTGACGACTCATCTCCAGCTAGTGCCGAGGTCAAGAAAATGTGAATCTGTACATCCACACCCCCATACGCCTTCATGGCGTCGTGCTTAATTAAGTATAAGGACAACTTTATCTCCCTTAGTGGGTTGTGCAAACCGCAATTCTGAAGAATGCTTTTTATAGGGAGCACTGAGGATGAGTTAATGGCCCGAACGTTTTGAAATATAGCGTTATAAAACGTTGGTTTTCGGCGAAAACGATTTTTGTTTAATGTATATGCACACACACAATGAATTATAAATCGATAAAACTGCACTATGTGATAATTAGATGTCCATCATATTATGCTCTGCAAGCTGCAGTTTCGGACGGTGGCTCACAACAGTATAAGAAAATAAAGTTTTTTTTTTCTCAAATCTGAGTGTAATTCCTAGGCAAGGTCGTCGTCTGAAAATTATTCATTAAAAGTGTCAGAAATCTCTGCAGATGAACTGTTGTCTTCTAGATTGACCATACTTACTTGCAGTAACCTTTGGGCAGTTCGTTTTCCATTACACACGCTGCGAGTCGGTCCTGAACTTTCGGAAAAGATATGAGTGATCTTACCGGCCTCTCGCATGAAGTACTCGGGAATGTCTCTAAATCGCGAATTTGGCTATGCAAAGAGGCAGTTCGACTGCCAGTGCGTCTGTCACGCGGCTTCGAAGCAGACTGAGCCCTGCTGCTTAGAACTAGACTTTCTTTGTGCTGATTCGCCTCTCACAAAGAGAAAAAAAAACTATTCAGCTGTCATTGTTAGTAAAGAGCATTACGGTACTGAGGTACAGAATAAGGGGAAGTTATCTTCACGCCTCTTGTACTATTCCACGACTTGGTGGTTAGGAACAGGGTCAACGTTACCATTTGGGTTGAAGTTGAAGCACCTATGAGTACACACGTTCGCACCGTTCCAAGCCTTTACCTCATCTTCATGATTACCTTTTAATCTCTTATAACGCTGTATATAACCTGTAAAGTTCAAAGATCGTCGTTAAATAGCTTAAGAAGTATTCTCAAAAAGCTACCATCGTACACAAATACATACATGGTTTAAAATCTATTCAAGATTTGTAGGCCTAACCTTTGTACCGTTGTTTTTTATTTCACACATACATAAAGTGGTAAATACAGACCTTTGTTCAGCCAGAAAGTAGAGTGTCAGTTTGATAGGCGATAACACAACGACAGAACCCCACACGATTAGGAGAGCCCGTCCATTATGATCGGAATTTGTGAAGTGTACCACATAAAACAACCCCCCACCTGTTATTTTGTTAATTTCGAAAGTCTTGTTAGAGATTGCCACAGAAGAAATGTAGTGTAGCCTTCTGAAATTGAAGTAGGACCCACATGGCGTGTGTTGATACAAGGCGAGATAGTCTTCTTGTCAGTTGTCATTTGTCCTTTATTTAAACTGTAAACTCAGTGGTGTTCAGACATGAAATGTGACGGTAATCTCCATCCTAAAAATTTGAGACTCCATAACTGTGAAGATAATCCTGCAGAGACATTGATGTCTTTTTCATATTTAATTTTCAGACACTTGGAAGTGCCCTTCTCTCGTTTTGTTTAACGATGGATGAAAGGTTCCACGTAGCTGAGAAAAACAGCTTAATTATTCGACATAGGGTGGTTACTCTGCTGGTGTAACTTCTCGTTTATTGTGAAAGCTTGTTGAATGTAATATAAGTAGTTCGGTGTTGTCAAGTCGTCCCTTCCTGTTGGTGTCTCAACCCATGAGATTTAACAACCAAAAATAATGATTCTGTTGTACCATTCTCTACGGGTCTGACCAAGCTCAGCGTCTTTAATTTAAACCTGGGGTTTTACTGTCAGGCCGCTTTTTTTTAGAGCATGGGCATAGACTTCGCCTTTGTACTGTTAAGGATATGTAATTCGGTTTTTATAAGTTAAGAAGCTGACACGAATTTACCCCACCCCCCAACAGACACACACATTGTGATCTGATCACCTGTTACTGCGTGAAGAATGATCTCTTTATGTAATTGTCTCCATTCCTTTGAAATTTAAACTTTGTGAAATAAGTGATACGGTGCGTTTCGGTTGTGGTTGTGATATGGCAGATACAACCATCTTTTGTGAAACCGTGTTTTTTATCACTGATTAGAGATAATATATATAGTAATCGTAATATGATTTTTTAGTCGGTCTTTAGGTGTAATGACAGTTTGTTAATGTCTTAGTGTAGAAATTGAAACGCTCTAGTTAACACACTGAAGTAGCAAGTAATTTGAAGTTCTGTTCTGTCCCTGGAGCCGTACGTATGGGCAGTATTTCCGTCCTAATGGTAATTGAAGCCACGCCTAGAAAGATACCTTTAAAACTCGACACTATCAGCTTTCTTAAAATAGTTCTGTACTTCACTTACCCGAACCTGAACACTTCCGAGCAAGATTTCCGCGCATTTAAAATCAAATTGAAGAGCGTATGTTTGCGAGATTTTAAACAAAACTGACAGGCCGGTGTTTTAGATTTTGGATTGTGTGCAGTGTGACAGCTACGTAGTGAAAAATACACCTGATGATGGCCAGTTACGGCCGAAACATGTAGTGTAGAGAAAGAAAAGACAGAACTACAACCAAATAAATTGTTGCATTCACGACGGCATTTGTATTATTACATATAGAAGTGTATAGTGCAACAGGATGCTTAAATATAATTAGTACATCCCATTTAAAAATGTTTCTAATTTTAAACTGACTTTGGTGCAGTACTGAGAGCAGTTGTATGAGAATGTGGGGCAAGGGTCCCATGGAGCTAGTGGATTTTATAAATACTCTTGATCCCTCATGTACGTTTGTATAGGAAGGACGGGACGTCATGTTGCCAAGTGCCCTAGTTTTAGTGATTATTAGGGTAGGGTATGGGGCCTAGCGTCACAGGCAGTTTACTGTCCAGCTACATTACACGACGGTGATATTTCAGATGTAATATCGAAAAGTTATTTCCTCATAGGGGCGAATTTTATATTTGGTTTGACATATTTGCGAAGACGAGCCGGGAGAGCTCAGTTGTCGACTTGGGACCGGTCGACCAGGGTTCGTTTTCCTGCAGAAGTGGGGATTTTTTTTAACTGTCTTTTGTAATATGACACGGTGTAGTCTGGTAGATAGTTTCCAATGTATCAGTATATCAGTAAATCCTGCTGCAATGAATATGGAGGCAGCCTTCTTTCCTAAAGTAGGCTTAGGCAATCTCCATCCTGCCCGTTCGTGTATCCCTCCCTAATAACTTTTGAATGCCTGTTTACCGAAACGTTGCCTAGCAAACGATGGTTGGATCATTTGATACAGACCCCCCCCCCGTACAAACGCTACAACATTTTTAAATATGGATAATGTGCCCAAAAATTCTTACGAACTAGATGAAATCAGCCAACGTTTTCAACGTTAATCCTGGGAACCAACGTTCGCCAATCATTTTTGTGCGGTTCGTGTCGTATCAAACAATAATTTGCCTGTGGGTTTGTCTGTGTATCCCCCTGTCGTTGCTAGGTAACAGCTTGATAAAGACGCTCCCGCTGAAACGAAAATTTTTTGGAGGCGTCGTTATTCGTCATTTCCAAGTCGTATGAAAGGAAAGTAGGCGATTAGTTCTTCCCAGAACTTATTTATTTTTCTTAGATCCGGATTTTTTTTCCCACTACCCTATTATCAGTTAATGTTAATTCTTTCACAGGGAAAGTTATTTATACGCCCATACAAACAAGATAAAATTATAAGTTATAAATAAAACTACATTTCGAGCATGACTTGTTAGGCACATACACGGTGTCTCCAGGATTCGTTAGGACTCATTTTTTAAATTTTGCCCTGCAGTGCCATCTGTTGGCGAGTTGTGGCGTTAAGATTCTTGAAGCTTCAGTTGTGGCTGCCTATAATTTCAAAGCGCAAGCATCGCTGCATCATGTGTTCTGACCTTGAATGTAACAGTACTGTTCTGACGCTCGTCGGAAAATGGCGGTTGAACAGAGAGCCAACATCAAGTTTTGTTTGAAGTTAGGCAAAAGAGCCGGAGAAGCGTGCGAAATGATGAAAAGTGTGTACGGTAGTGATTGTTTGAGTCACTTGAACATTTTTCGATGGTATGCTGTATTTCGTGAAGGCAGGGAGGACATTGAAGACGCTCCACGTGCATCAAAGCCGAGAACAAGTCGCACTGAAGAAAATGTGAAAAAAAGTGACCGAAATCCTTGCATCAGACAGATGTGTTTCTGCAAGACTCATCGAGGAGCTTTTGGGAATACCAAAAAGTACTGTGCATCAAATTCTGACCGAGGATTTGGGCAAACGGAAGGCCTGTGCGCGGTTTGTACCGCACTCGCTGTCAGGCGAAGAAAAACATGCCACAGTGTAACACTGCAAAGACATGTTATGGTCGGCCCAAAGTGATACAAAATTTACAAAATCGATTGTTACTGGTGACGAGACATGGTGTTTTCAATATGAGCCTTTCACAAAGCGGCCGAGTGCAGCGTGGTTGAGCCCAAAGAAGCCGAAACCAAAGAAAGTACGCATGCAAAAGAGTCGAGTAAAGACACTGCTAACCGTTTTCTTCGATTCCAAAGGAATCATTCACAAGGAATTTATGCAAAAAGGTCAGACAGTGAATTCTGATTATTATCTCGGAGTCCTAAATCGTTTGTGGGCGAGAATTCTTCGAATTCGACCTGAATATTGAGAGCAAGGTTCATGGTCGCTCCTCCACAACAATGCCCCACCCCACAAATCGAAGATCGTGAGCGATTTTTGGCCAGAAATGGGATTACAGCCCTTGATCATCCTCTGTATTCGCCAGATTTGTCTCCAATAGATTTTTGTTTGTTCCCAAAAGTTAAGTTGGCGATGAAAGGAGACCGTCACGACACTATCCAGGACATCCAAAGGGAATCTACCGCAGTTTTAATTGAGAATCCACAAAAGGAGTACAGTGACTTTTCGAAAACTTTTTAATAGATTCCAGCTATGTATTGATTCAGAATGAGACTATTTTGAATAAAAAGACTGAAATTTTGAAAATAATTCACGTCTTGTATTTTTAATGAACAGAGTCCTAACAGAACCTGGACACACTGTACATATAGGGCATGCAGTGTTCCTTGCCATCACACGTTAGCAGTCATATGGTACTAGTTTACTATGTAAGTCTTATGAGTAATTTTACAAAATATAATGGGAATATAGTTCAGTTGATTATAATGCAGTATACGAAACACGACGAACATATGTGCATCACCACTACAGCATTTGCCATTTGTTGGTACAATATCACCTGGCGATGGACTTTATCGAAACGCGTAGTTATATTCCTTGTTCCAGTTTAAAGTGTGTGTTGGGAGGGGGAGGAGTTAGTTATGTTAATGGGAGTACTCTTAAACATAATGACACAAATAATATTTTTGTTATATATCAGTTATTTCAATAAAGCTTGGGAAACTATTAGAATATAAAAATTTCTGCCAAGGAGAGTCTAGGTTATTATGAACTGAAGAAGCATAAACCATGGTTCGATGAAGGATGCTCAAAATTACTAGACCAAAGGAAACAAGCCAAATTGAAGTGGTTACAGGATCGAAGCTAAATAAATGAGGATAATCTGAACAATATAAGACGCGAAAGCAGCAGGCATTTCAGGCATAGAAAGAGGGAATATCTGAAAGATAAAATTGATGAGCTTGCAATGAATCGTAAGAACAAGAACATTAGAGACCTGTACAGAGGAATGAATTACTTGAGAGGTTACCAGCCTAGCAGTAACTTAGTGAAGGATGAGAATGGTGATCTGCTTGTAGATTCCCACAACATTTTGAACAGGTGGAAGAACTACTCTCAGTTATTGAATGTACATAGGGTCAGTGATGTTAGACAGAAATGCACACAGCTGAGCCGTTAATACCTGATGCCAGCCCTTTTGAGGTTGAAATTGCTATTGCAAAATTGAAATGGTACAAATCGCCAGGTAGTGATCAAATTCCGGCAGAACTTGTTCAAGCAGGAGGTGAAATATTACGTTCTAAGATCCATAAGCTAATTAGTTCTGTTTGGCATAAGGAGAAATTGCCTGATCAGTGGAAATAGTCTATTATTGTACCAGTTCACAAGAAGGGTGATAAAAATGACTGTAGGAATTATCAAGGCATATCACTGCTATCAACTTTATACAAAATTTTATCCAATATTCTTCTCAAGGTTAAGTCCATATACNGAATGTACATAGGGTCAGTGATGTTAGACAGAAATGCACACAGCTGAGCCGTTAATACCTGATGCCAGCCCTTTTGAGGTTGAAATTGCTATTGCAAAATTGAAATGGTACAAATCGCCAGGTAGTGATCAAATTCCGGCAGAACTTGTTCAAGCAGGAGGTGAAATATTACGTTCTAAGATCCATAAGCTAATTAGTTCTGTTTGGCATAAGGAGAAATTGCCTGATCAATGGAAATAGTCTATTATTGTACCAGTTCACAAGAAGGGTGATAAAAATGACTGTAGGAATTATCAAGGCATATCACTGCTATCAACTTTATACAAAATTTTATCCAATATTCTTCTCAAGGTTAAGTCCATATACAGATGAAATTATTGGGGATTATCAGTGTGGGTTTTGACGTAACAGATCAACTACAGATCAGATCTTTTGCATTCGTCAGATATTGGAGAGAAAATGGGAGTACGATGAGACTGTACATCAGCTATTTGTAGACTTCAAGAAAGCCTGTGATTCACTTAGGAGAGAAGTATTGTACAATATTCTAATAGAGTTTGGGATACTCTTGAAACTAGTTGGGCTGATTAAAATGTGTTTAAACAAAACGCATAGTAAAGTCCGTATAGGTAAACATTTGTCTGATAAATTTCCTATCCAGAATGGTCTAAAACAAGGAGATGCTTTATCGCCACTCCTTTTCAACTTTGCTTTAGAATATGCCAGGAAGGTCCAGGGAAACCAGGTTGGACTGAAATTAAACGGGATACGTCAGCTGTTGGTCAATACCGATGATGTGAATCTACTGGGCGATAATATAGATACCATAAAAAAACCACACGAACCTCAATTGACGCAAGTAACGAAGTTGGTCTAGAAGTAAACACAGAAAACTACGTATATGTTATTCACTCGTCACCAAAATTCTGGGCAAAATCATGACATAACGATATGAAACATGTTTTGAAAATGTGGCGCAGTTCAGATATTTGGGAACGATGATAAATCAAAACCAGATTCATGAGGAAAGTAAGAGGAGATTGAACTTGGGTAATGCTTGCTACCATTCAGTCCAGAACCTTTTGTCTTCTCATCTGCTGTCCAGAAACTGGGTCCACTCGACACGGCGGCCACTGATTGGCCTATTGTAGCCTGCCCCGGGTGATTATGATGTTGGAGAATTTGGTGGAATGAAGATTGGCAGGGGAAACCAAAGTACTCGGAGAAAACCCGCCCCAGCGCCACTTTGTCCACCACAAATCCCACTTGACCACACCCGGGATCGAACCCGGGTCGCCTCGGTGGGAAGTCGGCGACTAACCGCTTGAGCTATAGCGCGGCCTATGTAATATACAGTACTAGTGCAGGTGGTAGTTGCGATCTGGAAAGGAACTGCAGAGTAATGTGTGTTGCGAGGTGATAATCGCTCGTCCGAGTTTATGCAATTGGTGGGTGTACGCTACATGCGTTCTGGACGTAGAGAATTTACGCTGAGAATATAAATGGCCTTGACTTTTCTGGTGCCGACTAGTTCTGCCATCTGCTCGAGACCTGTTTTGCAAGCACAGTATTGCTCAGCAGGAACCGTAGCTGCGAGCTAGAACAGGATTAGGCTAGGGCCTGCGGGTTTGATACCGCTCGCACCAATTTTTCTCCCGCTCCCGAAATTAGTGTTTTCTGTCTAATCCATATCTCTGTCCGACCCATCACCTACTCTTTGATCCGATTTATGTTTTCACGAAACTTAATTTCACGTTGTTTGGGGTCATCCTTGTCCGTCAGCCTCATGCTTTCATTTTTAAAGATACCTGACATACAGTTCACTTACCTGAGGACACAGACACTCTTTTAAAGTGATGCACAATGTGAAGTAGATTTTAATGTATAAAATTAATCGCAGTGACATGGCAACCAAACTAACCACACGTCAATGGAAGAGAAATTTGGATTCCAGCTTGATAACGGGTCTGTTGCCCCGTATCAGTGATTTAGTAAGGTATCATTAATGTACCCATAAGTTTTGTACGAAGCTTCTAAGTGCCATTATGGCAGTGGCACAAATGTTTGAGGTTACGTTCAAGTTCCATGTATTACAGGTCCGTTCTGCCGAGAATGGACAAATAACGTTACACTGTAATTAGTCTAGGGGTAACGTTCCCACCTCATGACTCAAGGTACCCGGGTTCAAACCCGGCGGAGGTCGTGGAATTTTTAAGGGCGGAACAATTCAGGGAACAAGTCCTCCGGGAGGGACTTTAAGCCGTGGGTCCCGTGTCGTAGATTTACGGCACGTAAAAGAACCTCATGTCTCTAGGAGACCTCTGAGCAAAATTAGGCCAAGTTTCCTGCCCAAGTAGTTTCCAGTTCCTCCGGTAGATGGGGGAAGTATCAGGTACCACTGCCCGAGGAGGGGGGACCTCTCTGACAGAAAGGGACTAAGTATTAGGTACCACTGCCAAGTAGAGGGTAGAAACCTTGCTGGCAGAAAGGGACTAGGAACCCCTGCCAGAGGACGGACGACCTCACTGACAGAAAGGGACTAACTATTAGATACCACTGTCAGTAAGAGGTTGGAACCTCGCTGGCAGAAAGGGGCTGATAGTAAGCACCAGTACGGGTAGGGTATGGAGACAGTAGAAATTAAAAGGAGGACGCACAATGGACCAGTAACCGGTCTAAGTGCATGGGGAAACCCACCCCCTCAATACGGTACGGTACACTGTAATTCTGTTGTTTATGTGTTAACAGGGGTCAATGTCGTTTCTTACATTGGCGAAAAGTAAGTTTGCCGGCAAAAGGGGTGTAACCTATGTATAGTGTCATGACCTAAAAGAGTTGTAGAACCTTCTCTGTTGCGCAGTGTTAAGGTGCCGAGTTATTTTCTTTTTTAGCCTGCAAAAAATTGGTCGAAAAAAGCCAATGATATGGGTGCCCTTCTTAACACCAAACGGTAGATATCAGTAGGTCCCTTTTCTGCAAGTTCTTATATTAAATTGGAACAGTTTAAGGGAGTTAAGCTCCGCAGTTCCGTCTCCGGCCTTTTAAATTGAGAACTTGACGTTGATAAGTGGGAAAGAAGTTTACTAGTTTACTACAGCTGGTAACATTTCGTCAAACTTCCATATGTCAGCCGGTTAAGTGATAGTCTCAAGACCAGTGGTAGCAAACCATTGCCATGCTAACACAGGTTTCACTTCTCTAAGCGGCTGTTGTGAGAGTGACTTTCCTTTTATTTAATAGCGTACCTCGTAATGTAAAATCCATTATCTCCAGTTTCTTTCCACCTTATTCTGGTGGTTGCTGGGCGACCACACACGATATTATGTGCTTCCTCAGTAGACAACCACATATGGTTTAATGCATAAAGAAGTGGACTGTGTGTTTACAAGCTTATAATCGTTGGCGCCACGACGTTATACCAGTGTATTAGACAAATAGGTGGGTTTCATTAAAATAATAATCTATTGTACCAAGTTTCCTGCGTCAGCTACGAGGTCAGAATGTCATGTTATCGTTTAAATTATTTATGAAGCTCTATAAGAAACAGCACATAGAAGACTGGCGTAATATACACATAGTTAACAAGCATTACGCGTTTAATGACGATTAGAGGAATAACTGGTCTAATCATTTGGTACAGTGTATTTTAAGAAAAACGTTTGCGAAGAGAATGCGAGAAGGTTAGTAGCTGTGTATGTGTATGTGTGTTTTGTGTTGTTCTCATTCCGCGGTAGTTTTCACATAGTTGTAGAAGTTGCAGTTGTAATTTCGAAATTGTGCTACGTAAAGTAAGTAAAAATAAAGTAAAGTAAAGGTATCTCTGTAACAGGCCGTGGAGGCCCATAGGTTTGTGAGATGTTGAGGTTCCCACATTTTCTAGACAGTCGGCTCACAGATGGCAGCAAGGTTGTCAGCCCTACGCGCCGGCCGCTCTTTAGCCCAAAGAATATTCCTGGTACTTATATCTGTTAGAGGCTAAGTCGATCCCAGGTCCGTAGTGCAGCTGGAAGGATTAGGTCAATTGAAAAATATCCAGTGACCTCATCGGGACTTAACCCGCTGCCTTCCGGCTTGTAACATAGTGCCTCAACCAACTACGCTACCGCGTGCCCCAATTGTGCAACGTAAGGAATAAATGTATAGCTTAGGTCGCTGTTTTTGCTCAGAATGAGAATGAAATAAAGGTATGAAAGTGGTAAACAAGTAAAATATAAGGGATGATTTTTTTTTATTGCCAGTGGGGTGGGACTAAGTCCCTTGTACTGCGGCCACTTCTGGCCTATTGTACCCGCCCCAGATGATAGGTGAGGGTGATTGTGGAGCAATTGGTGGAATGAAGATTGACAGGGGAAACTGAAGTTCTCGGAGAAAACCTGCCCCAGCGCCACTTTGCCCATCACATATCTCGCTTAACCGGACCCGAGATCGAACCCGGGCCGCGGCGGTGGGTAGCCTGCCACTAACCGCTTGAGCTATGGCGCGGCCTTTTGGATTGACATTATGAAACCTCCAAGGCAGTACAGGGTGTCCAGATGAAAGGTATCCAAAGTAAAAACTGTGTCTCAGAAAGCATTTGTTGTACACATTTATGGGTTACACCATTACAAAGGGAAACCATGAACGTTTTTTTTTTCTGATTATATAACTCTCAATACATTTTAATGTGGGATCCCTCTTGGTGGCACGACAAATATCCAGACGATATTCGACCTCGTTTCACGTTGCTTCAAGCATGTTTGGTGTTACTAAAGCCACAGCGTCCCTTATGCGGGATTTCAGGTGTTGAAGGTCGTTGATCTAAACCTGGTAGACAGTGTTCTTCACATAACCCCACAAGAGAAAATCCACTGGGGTTAAATCTGGCGACCTAGGAGGCCAAGCGTTTAGTCCATCCCTGCCGATCCATCTCCCAGCCATCTATCTCTGTCCAGGTGATTCCCAACATGGTGGCAGAAATGTGGCAGTGCCCCATCTTGTTGGCTGATAGTTTGAAATGGTAATTGGGGCAGCGCATACAGCTCCCAACTTGTCAAAGTAGGAATGTCCGGTCACAGTCTTTTCTGAAAAGAAAAACGGTATAGGCAACTTGTGCATTAAGCCGGCCCCACACGTTCACTTTGGGCTGCCTGTCTCCAACTCACATGTGACATCTGGATTTTGACTGCCCCAAATCCTGCAGTTATACCTGTTCACAACTCCATCGACGTGGAATTTCGCCTCTTCCAAGAAGCACACTTGGCAGAGGATATCGGGTGCGCATCAGTTCTTTCTAGCTGGGACACACTGTATGAACTTCATCATAAATGTGGAAAGTTCAATCGCAAATGAAGAGAGGCATTGCTTTGTTAGCCTGTGTGTTTGATAACCGTCAAGGTTCATTTGAGAGAGCGAGCTGAGGAAACAATCGGTTATACGCAAAAGCAAATAAACTTTAACGCCGAAAACATCTTAAATACCCTTGAGGTCGAAAAGATGTAAACAGTAACAGTGAACGCCAAATTGCAGTGAAATAAGACGAACGGAAGGGTGTACTTGACTTTGGAATATATAATTTCCCGATGCAGTCTCTGAATAATCTCCACATCCCCAATCAATATATCGTTAAATCTTAACGATGTATATAAACATACACAAAATTTTTGTTTCTTGAACCGTCTGTGAGGGGATTTCAGGAGTACTTTCACGTAAAATTGAGAAGTTTAGAAATTGGCTCTTTAAATTGTGTATAATTCACATCCTTGGTCGTGTGGCCGATGAAATTATAGCCTGACCGAAACACACACGAACAGACATTATACTTCCAAGTCCTTCCGACCTGTTGCTGTCAGTGTACCTTAAACTGAGTCACGATAGCCTCCAAAATCGTGTCGAGTTTACCATTAATAATCACCGTATCATTAACGCCTAGGAAGTGGGATAGCGCAATCGGTATAGCGGCTGGCTATGGGCTGGACGACCGAGGGGTCGGAGTTTCGGTAGGGTCAAGAATTTTCACTTCTCCAATCGTCCAGACTTGTTCTGGGGTTCACACAGCCTCCTATACAATGGGTACTGGGGGCTCTTTCCCGGGGTAGAGCAGCCGGGGCGTGAAGCTGACTGCTCACCTCCAACTAGTGCCGAGGCCAAGAAAATATGAATCTATATATCCACTCCCCCATACGCCTTCATGGCGTAGTGCTTAACTAGTTAAGCAAAGGGATATCTTTACCTGTTTTTACCATTAGATGCCAAGTTTGGAGGTGCCCTGATATAGAAAATTACTGTCTTGACCGGGAAAGGCGCTCCTCCCGCCCAGCCAGCTCTTTGCAGTTGCTTTGTTTGTAATATCTAGATGCACAATGAACTAGAGGAAATTATAATTAAAATCAGATTTGAGAAGCATATATTTTTGTATATCAAAATCCTGACGTGACCCTCTCATTTAAGAAACCGCCAGTGCTATTTTGTGGCTTGTTTCGGTCTGCTTTTTCCCACCTTTTGAAACATTTCCGCCCAATATGAATACACAATGTGTCTCAAATTCAGAGAGGAAGAGCGAAACTTCCGATTTGCATGTAGTAATGGACAGGGTCCCTTGGCTGTGTCATCGATTTGCTAGTAGTTTTGACCTTTATATTAGCCTTTGTGCATGACCTTTATTTTCCTTGACATAAAACAATAGGCTGCCCTTTATTCCTGTTAGCACGAGGTGAAACTGTTTTACGATATAATGCTGTGGTGTAAATTACCACTGAAGTAGACTGGATTCTTAAATCAACGTTCCCATATCTGAAGTTTTTATCTTTCATTTGCCGCGGATTTAAAATTATTTGCTGGACAAACTCGTTGAAATTCTGCAAGGAATCGTTCTTTTAACATGTTCATCCATCCTATGTTTTTCCTTTCTTTTATCCCATTGATACCACTATTTTGTTCCCTCCTTTTTTCAATAAAACAGTGAATTAAGTTAATCGTTATCCTAAATTTGGCACATTTCGAGGCAGAGACACCACCTGCGTAGTATTATACACGAAAACTGCCTAAGTTTTAGAACTACATACATGGTTTGACAATGAAGTTCGCGAATTCATCGCTGTAAAAGTGTTACATACCTCATTGCTGAATATCACTGTGGTCGCCTTCGAAGTACTACCTTTGGGAAGCTATGCATCGATGGCAGCGCCTAATTCACCCTTCAAAACAATTTTGGAACTGGTTTTGTGGAATGGCCTTCGGAGCTGCCGTCGTAATCATTCCTGCTGTCGTCAGTGTCATCAAAATGCCTTCCTTTCAGTATTTCCTTTATCATCAGGAACAGAAAAGAGTCATTGGAGGCGAGATACGGTGAACATGGAGGGTGTTCCAGTACAGTTGTTTACTAGCTAGAAACTCCCTCACAGACAGTGCCGTGTGAGCAGGTGCATTTTCGTGTTGCAAGACACCAAACACACTGAGACAATATAGATGCCACTCGGGAAGTGACTGCCATACATGATCAGCAGTACAGCTGTGAAACCCTCATATGCCAGCGTCATCAAATCATACTGAGGTGTCTGTTCACTGCAGCCACGGCAAGCACACGATGGCGTGTTCGCGAACTTTATTGTTAGACCTCGTAACATACACACATTTTCAGAAACCACCTGTTATAGTATAGTATAGCATTCTAGAATCTTTTAAAAATAGAAACATGCACAAGAACATCGGAAATGGGTAGGTGAATCGTAATTACATGTTCAAGTTTGTGAGAACGGTTTTATGGATACAGATATCGTGGTTGACGAAGCGGATGGTTGAGTACAAGGGGTGGATAAAGAGTAGTGGCAACACTGCTGTAACATGAAAGATGTGCGTCAGGTGGCACTAGCGCTGTCTGTAGCTGATAGCAGAAGTTCAGTTGAAGTAGTGCGGTGAGTGGCTCTGATTGTGTTTCATTGAGTTGCATTGTGCATCGTCTTGAAGTGCAAGAGCCCAGTTCAAGCGCACTAACAACATGTTTACGAAACAAGAGCAACGCTTCTGGATAAAAATTGAAGTTGCACGAGGTCGTAGTGCACAAAACTGTTATCAGGGACTGCGAGAAGCATGTGGTGATGCTGTTTTGCCATATCGAACAGTGGCACGATGGGTGAAATTGTTCCGTGAAAGGAGGAATGCCATTCAGGACAGCCTTCGTTCAGGACGACCCCCATGTTGACAACCACACAATTCAGCTTCCTCTTTGCTGAATGTCGATCGTCGATGGGTTGCGAGGGAGTTAGCTGCTAAGGTAGGCGTATGTCACAAAACCGTGCTCCACATTCTGCACGATATTCTTGGATACCGCAAAATTGCAGCGCGTTGGGTACCCCATACAATGTCCGAGGTGCAACAATGGCAACGTTATGCAATTACACAGGACTTGTTGGACCAGTACCAGAAGGAAGGTGACGACTTCCTTAGAAGGATTGTCACTCTGGACGAAACTTGGGCTCGCTCATACGAATCACACTTGAAGCGACAATCAAATGAATGGAAGCATCCTGGCTCCTCGTCCAAAGAGAGTGCGCCCCCACACAGAGTAATGTGAAGGTGATGTCCATTGTGGCAAATGACATTGATGGAATGATACTGCACCACACTGTACCTCAACGACAGACAGTAAACGCTGCCTACTACCGCAATTTCCTGCGTAATCATCTTCGTCCAGCTCTCAGGAGAAAGCGACGACACTTGTTGACAACGAACCCCATCATCCTTCATGACAATGCAAGGGCTCATACTGCTGACGCTGTCAAGGATCTCCTTCGCCTCTGGCGATGGGAGATACTGCAACATTCGCCATATGCAAGGGCTTATACTGCTGACGCTGTCAAGGATCTCCTTCGCCGCTGGCAATGGGAGATACTGCAACATCCGCCATACTCATCCAATATGAGTCCGTGCGATTATGATCTCTTTGCCAAAATGAAAGAACCACTGCGAGGGACACGTTACAACACAAGAGAGGAGATTATTCATGCTGTAGGGCGATCACTGCTGGACATCAACAGAAGTGGACGCGCTGATGGTGTACGACGCCTTCTACATATTTGGCAGAAGGTGGTACAAATGGGAGGGGTGGCGATTGTATTGAAGGAATGTAAGTTTGTTTACCTCAGGTAATAAAGTAATTTCGGAACTATAGAGGTGTTGCCACTACTTTTTATACCGCCTATGTACATATAAAATGGTTTAGTTATCCCTGTGATGTGACATGCACCCTTGTTTTTACTGTTTCGAGAGTTGTTAATTCTCAGTAGTTCATGCACAGTTCTGCATCAGATTCAACTGGTTCCTGTAAGTTGTATATCTGAAGGACGTGCAACAGTAATGGCGGGTTTTATTAACCTCTCCATATTTTAAACACTGGAGGTGGTCGAGTCCCCCAGCTGACAAGCGGCTGCTTTGGAATTCGCACATGACATCATGGGTAAAAACGAAATAGGCTCTTTTGGATCGGTCCTTGCTGTTGAGTCGGTTTGTACAAAATGCAAATAGATAACTTGATGACCAAATATAGGTGTCGTAAGCATCTAATCTAATCTATCTATCCGTCTATCTATATATCTATCTCTGAGTCTACAGCCCTTGCGGACTTCGGCCGCTTTGTCAATTTCGTAATCTATACATAGTCGGTAAGACTCTTTGGACTGGAATCAGCCCGTCGCAAGGCCGCTACGTACACACAGAACAACATAAACAGAATAAACGCACACAGGCATCCATGACTCGAAAGGAATTCGAATCCACGATCCCAGTGGTCGAGCGGGCGAAGACGGTTCATGCATTAGAATCCGCGGACACTATGTTCGGCGCATCATAAGCATGCTCTCTGCAGTAGTCGTATCCCCTTCTTTCAGCATAGCAGACATCCTTAGATATTTGTCGTAGATGAAATATGATAGGCCCATGAGAGATTCGTACTGAAATTCGGCCCATGCTGAAAAAAATACGGCCAAAATTTACGTAGGAGACGTAACTGTTTTATTGTTAGTGGTTTATGTAGGTAAATGTACGTCAAATCGAAATATTTTGTAAGTAATGTTATATTTAGAAAATGGTCTTATCTAGTTGAAAATCAGGCGCACCTTTCGCTTTGAGAAAATTGGGAACTTAACTGTATATGGAATATGGCTCTGTCGTATTTATAGAGTTGGATCAGTACATTAAGACTTCATCTGTAGACAGAATGTAAGTATTCAAACTCCGCTGGTTATGTAACCGCTAGTGGTGCCACATTTAAGTTGCAGTTCATTAGAATTTCCCGTGCAGGATGCGTGTTACTACTACCTTTTCAATAAGGCATTACAAACTCAAAAGCACCCCTGTATAGCATGAAAGCTTGTTTGTGCTGTTGTCAGTTTCCTTGGTGATGCTGTTCCTTAAGGTAATTTGTGTCGCCATGGGCTGTAACATGTGTTAGGTCGAGGAGGAGATCGACCACCGTATCCGCGGCAACCGAAGAATGAGGACTGATGGAAACTACTTCTGAAATGAGCGTCGGTTATGGAAAGAAGAGTTGCTTACGGCCAAACTTATTGAGGAAACTTTTGTGGCCCTCTGGACCAAAATTATGTAAATGCAAGGCGACAACGAAGAGAAACTAGATAACGTTTAACTGCTCTGCATTTTTTTTATCAAAATTGTAAATAAACTCTTGCCACATAATGTACAATATGTCATTGTTTCCATCTTCTGCATGTGCTGTGATAAGATGCTTAGCGAATTCGACGTGAATTTCAGATTAGAGGAAAGTGATTTTTTTGGCACCTAGTTTAAGATAATATGTACTTGTACATAAGAGGTTTTGGCTGGTGAAGAAAGTAATTACACCTCTGAAGGTTATTTGTTGTTGCAAAGTGGTTTTATAATTTAGGATGAAATCCAGCAGACAGTAGTTCGTACCAAGGATTTCTGTTGAATGGAATGTACTACCAGTCATTTGATTTCCTCGACAGCAACAGAAGTGTTGATTATATTGAAATTCTGTTTAACGACTTCATTTGAAGTCCTGAGTCTTGTGTATCCTAGTATGAGATAGGATTTCTACTTTGGTGCCAACTTCATCACGTGATACACTCTTCGGGGATATGGCGACTGGCATTTGTTGTGAGGAATGCCAGTTGACAATTTCAGTATAAATTTTTTGTTTTGTTTACTATGCTGATAACTGTGTCGTCAAGTCGGCCACAAATCAGTTAACGAACTGGGCGACATGTACGCCGAATGGGCTGAAGTAATGAAAACCGGATTTTATAAAGAAACCTCTTGTACAGCGACCGTCTGAAAGACAGGCATGAACTACTAATATCTCTTTTTGCTGGGATGTAATAATACGGAGTGTCCGATGAAAGGTATCCAAAATAAAAATTATATCTCAGAAAGCATTTGTTATTCACATTCATGGGTTACACCATTACAAAGAGAAACTATGAAAGTTTTTTTTTTTCTTGTATATAACTTTCTCAGTACATTTCAGTGTGGGCTTCCCCTTGGTGTCAGGACAAATGTCCAGAAGATATTAGACCTCGTTCCACGTTGCTTGAAGCATGTTTGGTGTTACCGTAGCCACAGGGTCCCTTATGCGGGCTTTCAGTTGTTGAAGGTCGTTGATCATAACCTGGTAGACAGTGTTCTTCACATAACCCCACAAGAAAAAATCAAATGGGGTTAAATCTGGCGACCTAGGAGGCAAANAAAAAATCAGTTTAATTCTGTAAACAGTTCACGGTAGAGTTAAGAATTTCGACAGCTTTTGCCAGTGTGAACTTCTCTGTGATTCTTGAAGCATTTATTGTTGCCTCCTGTTTGTGGTGCTTGCAAATATAAATGGAGGGGTTGCCGTCACACAGATGTTTTTATTTATCAATTCACAAAACGTTTCGGCCCATACTGGGCATCATCAGGCCATTCTTGAGAAGATACATCAATGGTGGCAGACTACATATAAAAACTGCAATTGTTAGTTGGTCGGATGCGGCATAGTACTATGTATACTTAAGATTTTAAATATTGTTTCAGTATAATTTTTAACCTTCATTTAAAACGTAAGGTATACACGGTGTGTTCAGGAGCCGTTAGAACCCCCCCCCCCATTTTTTTTTATTTTGCCTTATTTATTACCTGTGATTGCTACATTTACTGCACACCGCCGTTGTTTCAGTTGTGCTCGCACTGCGACTTTTCTGCCAGCACTCACACAGCTGATGGAATACCTCCTGCAGGCCTTTTCATGCGACCTTCTAAAGTGCCACCGGTTTTCGCCTCTTCTGTTGACAGTAATCTGTGTCTCTTCAAGAGGGCTTTTTCATTTTTTGGTGGCTAGATTAAGAGAGAATGGAGGCTGTGGGAGTAGAGTTACGACCATTTTTGGTTGGATACTCTGTACCAAGCGAGGCCTGTTGGTTTTATGCAGTGTTACGGTGAAACTGGTGGGTTTCAGATATCCTGAGGTGTTTATGGCAAATAACCATTTCTGCGGCTTTTCCAGGCTTTTGTATACCATCCTTTATAATGTTCGGAAAACTGGCAGTGTCTTTATTAATAGCTCCTGCCGGCCTTCACTTCCGCTGCTCATTCTCCAGGGATTGTTGGCCCTCTTTGAAATGCCTAAACCGTTTGTAGCCTGATTCTTGTTCCCACAGGCTTCCTTGAGGATGTTAGTTGTAAGAAGTCTTGCCCAGTCGTAAGCAAAACCTAGTGTCCGCTAGCTCAACAAATTGCCCCATGAAGAGTGTTGTCTTCTGGGGTATAACGCCGTATAGTTCATTTAATGTCATCCGACGTTTCGGAGGAACATAGCCTCCATCTCAGGGTCGAGGAATAAGCCGAGCAAGAAACCAGCGTTGAAAGCAGATGGCAAGCAAGGCCCGCTGTGAGAACCTCAGGTCCTACAAGTTGCTGCATCTCAGTGCGTCCGAATCTGATATTAAAATTTCGGGAACTTAATAAACTTACGCATTTCACCCCCTCTGTACACAGGACGAGTGCCCATTCCAAGACCAATGTCTTCTCGTGCCTTTCCTATGTAAGCGTACGTATGCAAGTGCATCGTTCGGTGCCTCTGCACCGACTGTACTGCATTCAAAAGATAACGCAATGCAGTTTCGTTTATTTTCAGTTTTAGAATATAAGTGATACAATAAATAAGCAGTTTTGTTATTTAAATAAAGTGTATTTAAAAATCCAGATGAAGACGGGTATTGTAATTATTTTGTGAATTAATGCGCTAAAATTAAACGATCAGAATAACATGTCAAGGTTAAGGGGCAGCTGTGCTTTAAATGCAAAACATGGCATGACATTGAACGTTTAATAGATTTTATGCTGTAGACATGTACTGCAGGCTTCAAGGTTCTCTGATCCCTAGTGCATATAGTAGCCTTTATACCCAGAGGCCCAGGCAGCGGACATTGAATTTTGTTTTGATGAGTCGTCCCAGTCGCAACTGATTTGTGATCAAAGTTGCCAAAGTGCAGATTGCATCGTAAAGTGGTAAATATAGAACGGTATTTTTACGAAGTCGGTTTTACCACTTGGTGGTCGTTATCACTAGAGCAATATGTTGCATGAAGAAACGTACCTTGAGTGGGTAGCATTTCATATTCTAAGGCTCCGAGATCTATGCTCAATCCGGAGGTCGCCTGCTGTGACGATATGTTTTCGTTATTTGTCTTGTACAAGGTGCGACAGTTTAATTCCCTGAATGGCCCTGTGAAAGCAAAATTTGCTTACCTATGCACTAGAGGCTGCTGTCGCCTTCGAAATACTCTCCTTGTGAAGCTATGCACTTCGTGAGACCTTGGTGTCACTGCCGGAAAAAAAGTCTTGAAAATCGTTTTCCGGAGTACCTCACAGTAACGCCACGTTGCGTTGGATGTCAGGAATGTCAGCAAATCTTTATCCCTTCAGGTCATTTTTTAATTTTGTAAAGCGCCAAAAATCGCAAGGGGCTCTCAGGTGAATAAAGTCCATTTTTTTAAATGGATTTCTTAGCCAGGAACTCGCGAACTTTTAATTCATCAAGCGGCCTCCGTAGTCTAGAGGTAACGTTCCCACCTCATGACTCGTGGTACGCGGGTTCAAACCCAGCGGAGGTCGTGGAATTTTTAAGGGCGGAAAAATTCAGGGAACAAGTCCTCCGGGAGGGACTTTAAGCCGTGGGTCCCGTGTCGTAGGTTTACAGCACGTAAAAGAACCTCATATCTCCAAAGGAGGTCACTGAGCTAAATTCAAGGACATTTCCCGCTCAACAGTAGTCTCTAACGCCTCTGATAGATGGGGGAAGCATTATAAATACCGCCAAGCCAGTAGAGGCCAAACTCGCTGGCTCAGTCGGGACTGATGGTACGCACCAATATCGGTAGGGTATAGAGACTGGTAGAATATCATAGAGGGAAGCACAGTGGACCAATACTGGTGTAAGTGCATGGGGAAACCCACCCTCTCCAATAACTAACTAACTAATTCATCATACGCAATGCCATTGTCGTGGTGGAGAATCCAGTTGTCAGGCCAGAGTTCGGGTCTTTTCCTCAGAACAGATTCCCGTAACCTTCTCAGCACTTCCAAATAACACTGTTGATTAATTATTTGTTCGTACTCTGTCCAAATTTGCATCTGTCCTTTGCATTCCTGGCAGCCCACTTCTTGGGTCATCTTGCACATCTT
Source organism: Cryptotermes secundus (assembly GCF_002891405.2). Lineage (NCBI taxonomy): Eukaryota > Metazoa > Arthropoda > Insecta > Blattodea > Kalotermitidae > Cryptotermes > Cryptotermes secundus. Next base: position 733,290 of record NW_019738957.1, on the reverse strand, counting down.
CTCGCCCTTCCTTCAACCGCCTATGCCATTCAAAGGCACTCGATTTCTTCATAGCGTATTCATCATAAGCCACTGTTAATAGGGTTAACGTATTACTAGCACTTTAACCAATTTTCACACAAAACTAGATGTTTATCCGCTGCTCCAGATACTTGTCGTTTTTCCGCCAACAGTATACCACGGACACGTACTTCTTCCCCATGCTGCTTGAGAACGAACGACTCATTTGGCCTGTGGTTCCTGTAAACGCAAGTTGGAACATGTCCAGACGTGCTTGGGTACGTGAGTTTGCTTGACTCAACACCTCAGCGACACGCTGCAGCCATTCCCGGAATTAAATTGTCGAACCTTGTTTATAAACTATCAAATTCTTCCCATCCTTTCCGGTTTCTTCAGTATAATTTGATTGTTTCACGTAGGTGGTCGTCAAAACACCTTAAATCCAAGACCCGTACGTGACATTTGTCTTAGACGTTTGTAGGTCTGGTCAGTTCATATTAAAGAAACTTGCCAGCAGAGCTTGGATGTTTTATGTACTGCATAAAGGAAACAAAATTTTAAACCGGGTAACTTTTAGATGCTGCTTGATAACTTAACAGTGCTGAAATAACTTTGAAGAAAATTTTCATTCACAATAACGTTCATGCGAGAACAGCGAAGGCATTAAAGCTTAATGAAAATGTAAAAAGACGAGAGCTTTTGTGTCCGTTGCCGAGCAAAACATAGTAGGATGTAGTAAAATTAACCCCGCTCCCGGCGCTCTAAACGTACTAAAACGTGTCATACAGGGCTTTTAAACCGACTGATGAAGGCTATTTGTCTGGATACTGACGGCCTCGTAAAATAACCCACAAAAACCACAGGCTAAGCCTACTAAGCGTTAGGTGCAGTGATATTAAATGCTGTCAGGAAAGGGTAACTTCTGCCACCACTGATTCCACTTGTATTGCAGAATTTCACACATCACTCCTCTCTCTAATAGCCAGAAGACCAAATGCAAGGCTTCTGCTCATACAGGTAATAACACTGCAGAAGAACGAAAATTTAAGCATGTACCACTTGAAAGTTTAGGCATAGATCGGAAGATAATAGGACGAATTTTTGGAACATAGGTTAGGTGTGGATTGGATTGACCTCCTCTAGTCTAGTGGTCAGGGTTTCTACCTACAGATCGAGAGGTCCCGGGTTCGATTCCCGGAGCTGCCATATTTTCTGAGAATTAGTGGGTCTGGAACGGGGTCCCCTCAGCCTCCTGAGGATAACTGAGGAGCTGTTTCAAGAAAATAGCGGCTCCGATCTTGAAAACCGAGATTAACGGCCGTGGGGATCGGTTGCGCTGACCACGCGACATCCTCTATCCGCAAAAGTTGGCACTAACTTCGCCGACAAGCGGCGGTCGCTCGGTCGATATACAAGGGTGTCCAAAAAATGTACCCACTCTTTGATAGTCAATATCTTTGGAACAAAATGATATATAGTTACAATTTTTACGCGGTAGTGTAATGTAATGTTTTCTCAACAGATGGCCAAGGTCACATGAGTCACGTGAGTGTCGTGCCGCGTGCGCGCTGCAAGCAGAAGACAGCAGCAACAATGGCTGAAAGTTCTTTGAGCAACGCAAGGCTGTATTAAAATGGTACTGGAAGTACGAAAACATTAAAGAGGTAAACGACAATGGCAGAATGAGTTTGGAACTCAGCCACCAACACGTCGAACAAGTGCCCGCATTCGGGATAAATTTGAAGCCGACGGTACTGTTCATGATGTGCATAAGCAAAGATCTGGGCGACCACGGATAGTAACAAGTGCAACTTCCAATGCTGTGATGTATCTCGATATGCTTCAGACATCGATTTTCTCTGCCATTCGAGATCTGTTTGGAGATGAGAGATTTTACCTACAACAACCTCCACCTCACTACCATCGAGATGTCAGGGCGTACTAGGATAACACACTACCTGGACGATGGATAGGTCGAAAAGGTGCTATTGAGTACCCACCACGGTCTCCAGACCTAACACCTCTCGACTTCTGCCTGTGGGGAACATTGAAGGATGAAGTTTATCGACAAAAGCCAGCTACACTGAACGCGCTGCGAGAAACCATCGAAGCGTCGTGTGCAGCCATCACACCGGACACACAGACAGCCGTAGTTCGCTCAGCAGTTCGGCGGCATCGACGCTGTTTAGCCGCTGATGGTAGTCACTTCGAACACACAAAACGATTCTCTCTCTCTCCGCGCAAGAATTGTAACTACATGTCATTTTGTTCCAAAGATATTGACTATCAAAGAGTGAGTACATTTTTTGGACCCCTCTGTGGTTCACTTGCGGACTACAGGCAACGGAGTTTGTTTTGTTTGTGGATTGGATTCGTCCAGCTTAGGGTAGAGGCCAGCGCTGTGCTGTTGTGAACACAGTAATAAACTCCCTAATGCCATAAAAGACATGAAATTACTTGTTTAACCGAAGGACTGTTAGCTTCCTAAGGCCTCTTCTCCGTGGAATTAGTTGCATGAGGATATATTCACTGAATGTTGTACAATAGGACAACTTTTCTTGTAAGTCGTATGCTTTCTTGAAGCCCGTAAATAGACGCTTAGCCATTTTCATCTTCATGTTTCAACACTAAGAGATCACCAATATTTACATGCCTACTACTGTATAATTCAGTCATGTAGTATGTGTTCTGAAGGGTCAAAGTGAAACTGATACAAACTCATCATATTGTCACGTGTATAAGTGACTTGTAGACGGGGTTTGGATTGGCGAATCGACTTATTGGATATTCACGAGTCGCAACTACACTCAGTTATAACACTCTCAAGATTACTGTAACTATAACACATGAAATAACAGCTTCGGCACTTCAACTATTCATCTGCCTTCTGAATTATCTTTGACTGATGGCTTCTCAGCTGTGACTGAATGGCTCACACATAACTTATCCGGCAAACTACTCTCCGTGTTATAACTTCAAGAGAACCTAATAGAGATCATTGCCTCTAAGGTTTCCAAAACTGTTTTCTGAATTGTCACGTGAACGTCTTTATAGTTGCTACCCAGGCAACGATGTATTCACTGTTGCTTGTTATAGCGGAAACATAATTACCGAGTCGTCTAGCAATGGACATCTCGTTCCAGCTTCGATATTTCGGCTTTCAGGCGTTATGTCACAATAAGATTGAACTCATACTTCGGGATCTAAATATCTTATTAGACACGGAGCTTTGTTCCAGAATTGAACATAAATCTTAGAAAGCTGTAACCAGGAATAATTTGGAATTCTTACGTACTGGCTGATATGAAGGACGTTTTATAGGTCAGCTTCGATTACGTTATTGTTTTGGAGTAGTTGGTCCCATCCCTTCAACCAGTCGAGCTGATAACTTAGAGATTATGAGGACAACTTCTCGTAAACATGTCATCGGCAGTCTGAACAAACATTAGAGGTTAAAGTTTGTGACGGTGGTACATTAATTTAAATACGTTTCTGGACGATGGATAATATACACAAACGTAATATTTGTATTATAGGATACTGGATGTTGGGTCATTTCTTTCTTTAGCTCCTGCTGTTGCATCGCGATAATTAGGAGGACAAGGTGGAGGCAAGGGTTTAGATCAGTCGTGAGCAATCTTTTTCGCGCGAGAACCAGTGCGAAAACCTGAACACCCTGCCCGTGCCCAAAGTCAAATAATAACAAAGCCTGAATTGTCAACAGAATTTTACTTCAAGATTTTAAGTAAAAAAAAAAAAGCAAAGTTATCCCTGTACCAGGCCGTGAAGGCCCATAGGGTTGTGAGATGTTGAGGGTCCCACACAGTGTAGACAGACGGCTCAGATATGGCGGTAAGGTTGTCAGCCTTACGCGCTGGCTGCGCTTTACTCCCCAGGAAAATTATTTAATTAATTGCTGGTACTCATTTCTGTTAGAGGGTGAGTAAACCCCAGGGCATAGTGCGGCTGGAAGGATTAGGTCAAGTGAAAAAATCCAGTTACCTCATGAAGACTTGAACCCCGCGACCTTCCGGCTTGTAGCATAGCCCCTCAACCAACTTCACTTCAAGATTTTAAGCTGTAAAATTGTTAGTATTAATGCAGTGAAAGATATTAATGTAGATTTTATGTCCCACGGTTTTATTTCGAGGGCTGGGGCAACGTCAGTGAGAAGCCGCTGTTTCTTTGCCACCAAATTCTCAATATCTTGACGTATGTGAAAAGTAGCAGCTCGGAGCCATCTTTCGATTCGTTTCTTGGATTTGCTCTTGGCGTCTTGTATTTTTGAAAATAATTGTTGACGGATGTGTCTGCTTCCAAAAAATGCGTGTTCTTGGCCATGCATGGTCGCTAAGTATTGAAACTTCAGCAGGTAAATGGAGTTTGTAAAAGCTAAAATCCGTATCTTAGAGCTGCATCACGTCCATTTTAAATTCGGCTTGAACAGTTTCAAAGTGAACGGCAAGTGCTATTGAAAAAGGTTTATTTTAGACACATAGTTGCTTATATCTTGAAAACGAGAGTTAAATTCTTGCTGAAGAAGCACGATTTCTTCCGCTTATTTCTTAGCATCGAGAGGCATTTTGGCTGTTTGAATCAGGAACTGTGTCTGGTTTTATCGTGGCTACATTCCTACAATCGCAGCTTCCTTTCGAACGTTTCTGTTTTTTCAAACATTTCATTGGTCAGGCTAAATGTATCCTTGTATATTAATTTTCAGTTAAAGTACTGAACGAAAAACGCAGAATTGCACATCTATTATCACAAGGCTGGAAGAAAGGTTTCGCGCGTTGATTTCCAGAAATAATTCAGTTTCTGACTTAGTCTTATACAGGTGCGTCAGTGAATCGGGCGATTTGGTAGCGGTGTTTTTCCCTGGATTGGTTGGAGTGTGGAGGATGCCACTACTGCCACCCAGTAGCCTACTTCAAAGCGTTTTAGTTGCAATGGGGCCGAGGACTGGAGCACAACGTTCTTTCGCTGTGAAAGAATTTTACAAAAACGGTGACAATTTCGTGATCGCTCAGCGTGAATTTCGAAGAGAGTTTGGTGTTCATCGCAATCGTGCTGTTCCATCTGCCCAAGCCATCAAGACCTGGGTTCAAAACTTTGAGGCTACTGGTCATACACTAAAGAAGAAAGGTGGTAGCGTAAAAACAGCACGTACACCAGAGAATGTAGCGGCAGTGAGAGAAGCCATTGAACAAGTCCACGCCGGTCTGCGCGTCGCCACGTCACGTCACTCGGGCTATCCGAAGCCAGCGTTCGGCGGATTTTGCACAAAGGTCTCCACTTCTACCCCTATAAAATTCAAATTACTCATGCACTACACGAACACGACTATGAAAACAGTCGATTTCTGCCAGACTTTTGCAATTAATTAATCAAAACCAAGAAGTCGTTAACAACTTACTGATGAGCGATGAAGCTCATTTCCATTTATTGGGGTTTGTTAACAAGCAGAATTTCCTCTTCACAGTTCCAAAGTCACAGTATAGTGCGCGATATCTTCGTTTGGAATTATTGGCCCGTACATCCTTGAAAATGAGTGGGAGAGGGCTGTAAGTGTGACTGCACCACGTTACGTTCACATGTTGGAGAGCTTCTTAGCTCCTGCACTTGCTCATCTCCCAGTCAAGGAAGAAAGGTTTTTCCTGCAATATGGGGCTACGTGCCACACCGCACGAGCTTCCATGGCAGTTGTGAATAACCTGTTTCCTAACCATGTTATCTAGGCCGCGCCATAGCTCAAGCGGTTAGTCGCTGGCTTCCCACCGCGGCGGCCCGGGTTCGATCCCGGGTCTGGTCAGGTGGGATTTGTGGTGGACAAAGTGGGGCTGGGGCAGGTTTTCTCCTAGTACTTTGGTTTCCCCTGCTAATCTTCATTCCACCAATTGCTCCACAATCACCCTCACTTATCATCTGGGGCTGGTACAATAGGCCAGAAGTGGCCGCAGTACAAGGGACTTAGTCCCACCCCACTAGCAGTAAAGAACATGTTATCTCCAGATATGGGGAGATCATATGGCCAGCCAGGGCACCCGATCTTTCCACATTTGATTTTTTTTTCTCTGGGGATATCTGAAATCCCAAGTTTTCAAATCTCCAGCACCCTACACACAGTTCAGGAGTTGAAACATCGAATTCGGGAAGAAGTTGAGATGCTACAAAGAGTAATGAGTGACTTTAGGAAGAGACTTACCGAGCGCCTACAGCGGAATGGTGGTCATCTGTCGGATGTTATTTCTGGGAAATAGCTTTCTGTTTTCATTGAGTTAATTGAGAAAAACCAAATGCTTTTATATTTACAGTGTATTCATATGTGTTAAAACCAAACAAATGCAATAGTTTACTGTAAATAACGTTTTTAAAATCGCCCGATTCGTCGACGAATCCTGTATATCCCTTCAAGCATTCGGCCATAACTCGGCCAACAAACTTTCTAAAACTAGAGAACATATCCTTTTTCAGTACAGAGTGTTTAAACTGGCCATGTTCGTTTCTTTTGACCCCGTGAAACTGACGAGTTTTGAAGTCAGTGTAGCAACGTTGGTCATTTTGAGGGACTTCAAACACAGGTTTTCATGGTGTGTTGAGAATTGACATGTAATCAAACCGCGATCCTTTATATTCTCACGCTTAAACAGCGATATGTTGCATTCCCACGGTCTTGGTGGTAAGCGAGAAAATGCCTTTGTTCCGACCGTACGTGACACTCTTATTAATACTTAATGAATGATGTTTCATTCATCATTAGCACTGCTGAGCTGAAATGTCGTTTAGTGACAGTCAGCTACGTGCGGGAAACTTCGAAATCACTGTAGTACATTTTTTCCGGTTGTGGGCGTTGCTTTCATTATTTTCCTAAGTGATACTTATACACAGGTACTCTTGTCTGTTTAGACAGAAACTCCAGTTCAGTGTTCAAATTGATAAACTCTGAAGTTCGCCAAACACTTGTCAAAAATTTAAACCTGTTTTTAAACCAACATCACGAGTGTTCGCAATCTTATGGTCCCTGAAAGCTATCATCTCGACGATTTGAATAACGTTATCTCACCAGAAGCTGGCAAAGGGACGAAAGGGATCAGAGTTCATAGATATGAAATAAAGAACTGTGAACACTGGCTTTAAAATAAGCTCTGCCAGCCGATGCGTTAATGAAATACTGAAGCATCGTAAAACACCTGCTAACAGAATGTCTGCTCCAACTAGATAGTACTTTTCACTTGTATTTTTTTCATTTTAATGGCGTCTACATATGTCTTGAGAATATTTTAATGAAACTCGATATTTTTAGTTTTTCGGTAGTGGAATTCGTTCACGAGCCATATGCGGTCCGCGGGTTGCTCATGACGACGTGATAGGAGTTCCTCGTGAACGGACGTGGCGGTCTGGTCTGCTACGATGTTGTATGGATCAATAGTTCCTCCCCGATGCTGGTTGCAGAATAGGGTGGGGCTGCCTCCTGCCCTACAGCCACAGTCTCTCAAGATACACTGCCCTGTGATCGCAGCGTAGTTGTGAATGTAGAAGGCGATGATCCGGATTGTGGTCTTGGACTCCAAGGCGAACACGTGTTTCTAAGCCATATACGAAACTACAGGGCGTCACATCTCACAAGACTTATTAGTCATTTCTGTGAGAATCTAACGTGTTACATGTTTCCAATTAAATTGAAACCAGACACGTTAAAAATTCCATATAATATTTATAGCGTATTTGTGATGAATGTTTAGATGCATTACCCGTGCATGGTACCCGTCTGTCGCTTCTAAAATTGGAGGACTTAGAGCGTTCGGCCATTGCCCGTATTCAGTTCCGTTTAGAATATAAAAATGGCTTACGAGGAGGAATGGGGCCAAGAAGTAAGTTTTGTAGGCATTATTCACTGAGCCTTCGATATGGATGAGATGTTATTGTGTGACTTGCGTTTTTCTATACGACACACTTAAATACTGGAACATTCCCTGTCCATAGAAGACGGTGTACATGTTCTTTCAGCCATCGCTTTACTTTTTCCACCCCTGAGTTTTCCTGCACGACCTGCACAATACGACGTACTTCACCGAAATACTCACATTACACAGTGAACTTAAGGCCAACTGTACAAAATGTCGATTTCTGATGATAGAAATTTCTTTATGACAGCCTGTGTTAATCATACATGAAATAAGTAAGTAAGTAAAGGTATCCCTGTAACAGGCCGTGGAGGCCCATAGGATTGTGAGTTGTTGAGGTTCCCACATTTTCTAGACGATCGGCTCATAGATGGCGGTAAGGTTGTCAGCCCGAAGAATATTCCTGGTACTATTTCTGTTAGAGGCTGAGTCGACCGCAGGGCCATAGTGCGACTAGAAGGATTAGGTAAATTGAAAAAATCCAATGAACTCATCGGGATTCGGTCCCGCGACCTTCCGGCTTGTAGCATAGTGCCTCAACCAACTACGCTACCGCGTTCCCCAATCATACATGTAAATGTAAAGAATTTATAGTGCCTGTGCTTTCTGATGAAGGGCAGTAGTGACCGAAACTTGTAAAGGCAATCCTCTATATTCTCATATTACACTTGTTGCGCTAGATAGACCTTGCATCTTAACTTTTCTGAATAAGATGTAGGCCTTCCTCACTTACGACGAAACATCGCTCTTGTAGTAGACGGAGTATATTGAGCGTATATTTTTCGTCGGTTGTGTTTTATTATTTCCGACCTTGACAGAATTGTTATTTCTGAGATTTATGTCAAGCAGAGTCAGTACACGGACCGCCTCTGTGGTCTAGTGGCCAGGGTTCCTGGCTACAGGTGCAGAGGTCTCGGGTTCGATTCCCGGCGCTACCCAATTTTCTGAGAAGTAGTAGGTCGGAGTTCACTCAGCCTCATGAGGATAATTGAGGAGCTACCTCAAGGAAATAAGAGTCTCCAGCCTAGAAAACCGAAATTAACTGCCGTGGGGATCCTTTGCGCTGACCATGCGACACCCTCTATCCGCTAAAGTTGGCACTAACTTCGCCGATAAGCGGCGGTCGCTCGGTCGGTATCGTTCGCTTGCGGACTCAAGCCACTCAGTTTTTAGTTTCATTCATTCATTCATTCATTCATTATTGGAGGGGGTTGTTGATCTATTGTACATCCCCCTTTGAAATTCTATCAGTCGCCGTACCCTTCCGGTACTGGTGCTCGCTATCAGCCCCGTTTAGCCAGCGAGTTCGGCCCCTCTGCTGGCAGTGGTACCCGATACTTCCCCATCTACCGGAGGCGTTGGAAACTTTTTACTTAATTTTGCTCAGAGGTCTCCTAGAGACATGAGGATCTTTTACGTGCCGTAAATCTACGACACGGGACCCACGTCTTAAAGTCCCTCCCGGAGGACTTGTTCCCTGAATTTTTCCCCCCTTAAAAATTCCACGACCTCCGCCGGGTTTGAACCCGCGTACCTTGAGTCATGAGATGGGAACGTTACCCCTAGACCACAGCCACTTAGTTTTTGTTTAGTCAGTACACAACAAATGTATATGAGGAGAAACCGTACATATTCAAGAAAACTGTCCTTTTAGGTTAGGTTCGGTTTAAGCCTACCGACAAAGGCACGCCTCCGTTTAATATGTTCCTTCCTAAACGCCTTCTACTGTGCTGGTTGTCTCACTCGTGATATCCTGTGTTTACAGCGAGCTGATGCTGGCTGCTTTTTTGTTATAACATTGCTGTCCCCTCAAGGACGTTACTTGAAAAAAAAATCCGAATACACCAAACACCAAGGTCGACATGTTGAGATTGGAGTAACAAAAGAGCCCAAATGTTCTTGTTCTATTTAGCACACCGTGTCTGTAAATGAGAGTAGTTGGCACGTACTCACTCGCTAATAGAAATTTATCTTTACGGGAGATGTATGCTTCAGGCTATTCGGCCATGTCCGTATTGTAGCCATATTGACCGATTACAGAATTAACTTGAGTTCATAAGTGAACGCATGGGTCTCATAAACCGTTCCACGTATTTTGTTATAATTTTTAAATTGTGCATTATTATGCTGTTGTGATAATGAATTTTGCTTGTTCTATCAAGTGCATTTTTTATTTGCATTAAGTACATTTATGGTGAGTCGGAGTAGCGCAGTCGATATAGCGACTGCCTACGGGCTGGTCGACCGAGGCGTCGGCGTTCGAGTCCCGGTATTGTCAGAATTTTCTTTTCTCCATATCGTCAAAATCGGCGCTGGGGTCCATCCAACCTCCTTTCCAATGGGTACGGGGGGGGGCTCTTTCCCTGGGGGTAAAGCGGCCGGGGCGTGAAGCTGACCTCTCACCTCCGACTAGTGTCCAGGTCAAGAAAATGTGGATCTATACATCCACTCCCCCATACGCCCTCATGGCATAGTATTTAATTAGTTAACAGGGACAACTTTTTTATGTACATTTATAAACTGGCCGCAAATAGGCTTGTGCTTAGTGAATCGCGAAGAACGCGCTTCAGAATAGTGTGTGCTACATTATACATCCGTTCCTTTCAGTGTTGGTTTTTAATTCTTCCGTCCAAGGAACGTGGCACGGGATATATTCGGTCTAAAAAATATTGTGTTCGGAAAGTAGCAATATCAGGACAGCAGAGGAATGGGAATTCACCAAGAACACAACTGGAAAATGTGTCCGCTACAGAAGTACACCTCTCTATCTATGCCGTATAATATTTGCAATATATCAGCATTCGCTGCTGGGTGAAAGTAACCTTGTTGGCCATGGCTGGAACTGGTAGCCAAGTTGTTGTGACATCTCCGTGGAATACGTATTCGGTACAAGTGTTAATGCTAGTATTATGCACTCCTTCCTGCCTCACATCCGCGGAAATATTAGACTGTAAAATTATCACCTTTTGTTTATATAGGGGAGGTGAGAAACTGACGCGCTTCGAGGTGAGCGGCTACAGATTGACTCTCCCATCCTCGAAATATGTCATACGACATGAAGAAGGCATTTTCCATCCAAGACCGCTGAAACGTCAGTTACCCTAAAAAACGTTATCTGTGGGTCGTTTCTAGTTTCCTTGTAATTTCGTATCTGTGTATTGTAGCAGCGCCTGTTGTGTTGATAGTTCGAATGGAGCGGTCTGCTGCCTGAAGAATCTCTGGAACAGTTCAGAAGCGAATGCCACGAAGTAGTTCCTTTATCTTAGGAAATAAGTCGAAGTCACAAGGGCTTAAGTCCGGGGAGTATGGTGGATGGTACAGCACTTTCCGGCCTCATCGATCGAACAAATCAGCTACAGCCTGCCATTTCTGCTTTTCCGTCAAATCATGCGGAACCCATCGTGATGCAGTTTTCTCATGCCCAGGCGTTCCTTCAGAATGTGAAGCACAGTAGTATGCGCTAATCCTGTCTCTCGGGCCAGCTCACGAACCGTATGGCGTCGATCACTCTCCAGTAACGCGGAAAGAGCATACATACACTTCTTCACCGACACTAGGACGACCTGGCTGACGCATTTCTGCCACATTTTGGCGTCCCTCGTCGAAGGCCTTTACCCACCTTGCCACTGTTCTGTAAGGCAATGCAGATTCCCCGCAAGCCTCTTGAAGACCTTGATGACACTGTCGTGCTGTACGGCCTCTGGCACATTTAGTCTTTATCCATCTCCCTTGTTCCTGTTTCGAAAACATCGTGACAACATTACATTAGACCGCCAGCTAACACGAGCTTCTGTTCTTCTCGTCACTGCGCAAGCGCATGATGTGGGAAGGGAGAGCCCATTTGCCCTGAGGTAGGGTAGGTATGTAACTAACGTGTGGTATAAGCGTCATTATTTGGTTCCGTTGCATGGCGTCTCTACAGCAATATTGCCACTATTAAAGTTCCAATCCTCGTATTTCTGTTGATCGATTTTTCCAGAACACCAATTAAAATGAAATCCAAAATAATTTGGTGCCCATGTTCGTTGAACTAATTACAGATAGATCAGTACACGTAAAGGATTTTGTGTTAAAGGTGACGAGCCTTAGGATTCCTTAACAATTTCTGTAGCAGTTGATGTTCTCCATTATTGGTCGTTCTTTTCAGGACTGCGTATGAGGGGAAGGCCTTATTAATGTTTACACCATATACAGAAATTGTTTTCTCATGGTGAGCATTTAACGACGAACCTGTCAGAGAAAGGGATTTTGTCACCATGTTCAGACAGTCACTAGGGCCCCGCCGTCCCTCCTGTCTTGTGAGCATGGGTAATTCTGTGCGGAGGCAATTTGTCACCATGTTCAGACAGTCACTAGGGCCCCGCCGTCCCTCCTGTCTTGTGAGCATAGGTAATTCTGTGCGGAGGCAATGCAGCCAGTACAAAGTTACGACTCAGCTCCATGTAGTGAAGAGATTAAGAATGCGTAGAGCTATATGTGCTTTCATTTCTCCACGTGTTCATGGCGTGGTTCTTGATTAAGCACATGGATAATTTTACCTTTATAAGTAAAATCCTTCGGATTGTTCCGTGACTTTGCAGCAAGCTACTATTATCAGTATGTGTAGAATATGAACACAAAGCCAGTTGATCGTGAAAAATACCGACAACGTATTTGCGAAATACATGAGCGCACACTTAAAATTATGAGGTCTTCATAAAATTGTTATAAAATGTAATATTTTTCCAAAGTCACTATTTTATTTTTGGGTTCAGTTGTCAACTTTTCCCGTCCCTCACACTCCATATAACTCACTGGTCATTTGTTGTGGACGCTTGATGACTGTTATATTAAGTTAATGAATTATTGTATGCATCAGTGTTACATTGTCGTTTTGACCTGTTTCTGTAGCTGTGACTATGTTTATTTCATGTTTTGTCGGGTGTTTTTGTTGTTAATTTGTGATCTTTCATCGGTTCGGATGTTCGTAATTTGCACTCTTGCGGATCTACTGTGTATATGTTGCTAGTTAGTGTGATGATGGGATTCGTTGAAAACACGTTATATCTGATATCTGTTCGCCTGTAGAAGAAATAGCATGGGTATAAAGAAATCATTACGTTAGTGTCTTGACGGACCCAGTTTCAACAGGCGCCATAAAATGAAACGTATGTCAGCTTGTCAATATTCACGGCTGGACCAGATTATTTCCATTATGCTCTGAAGGGCGGGAAATGTAAGATAAGGATAAAAGTTTCTGAAGCAGGCCCATCAGTTGCGGTCGAATATGGGTTGCGGCGACATAATCGGCTTAAATGCATAGTCATGTTGCTGGAAGCGACTGTTAGCATATCACGGGATGAATAAAAAAATAAGCAGCTTTTATAGTACCTAATCTAAATCGTTGGAGAGCTATGCCGGCGGTGGTTTAACTACCGGTAAGGTCACCCATGCCGGAAAGGTCAAAGGGTTGAGTCCAGACTAATAGATGTACCCTGGTCCTTCAGGTTGGGGGTTGGACATGAGGCTGACAACCTCATCCTGTAAAAAGAATTTAGTTCAGAAACCTAACAACGAGCCTCGGGTCATCATGCGTGTCCATTCCTATGGCAGCACGCACTGGTTATGGAGACTGGTTGTAGAGGAGGTCAAGGCTCACCCTGGGCTGTAGCGCCGAGTGGTAGGTAGGTAGGTAGTTAATCGAAATCTTAAGGAGCGCCATTTACATCTGCTTGCGTCTAAGATGAATGCAAATGTATGCGTCTGTTGCATTACGACGAGTCTCGTGATTTATACACTCGTCTAGTATTGTTAGTGTAGTAAAATGGAGGTGAAGATGAGCCCGACGTGTAGTTTATACGCGGTAGACGTGAAATAGATACAGATTTTTTGACGGGAAACCTCGAAAAACAGAACTTCGAAGACTGTGGTCGTCTGAGGGTAACGTTAAGATGCACCTTAGAGGCTGAGGTGGATGAAGGTGGCTCAGAATTGTGTCCTGTGGTGGGCTGTGATATATGCGATATGGAACCTTTTGAATCTATTAAGCGTTCCTTCTGTCCTTCATTCACTCTAACGGTATTGTTTCCGACTTATTTTCTTGGAGGTGCCAAGTTGGAATGTCGACTTGTATGCCGACTGACCTTAACTGAAGTATTTGGTGCTTTTCGTCTCCCAAGCAAGTGCCGAGATATTGGGGTTACCGTAAAATAGGCCATGAATACTTTCTCTACAGTCTTTCCAGTTTCACCGCACATGATTTGTGTCTCGTCATTTGGTGCCAAATGACCTGTGGCCCATCTCTTCATCTTTTATCTCAGATGTAATGGCTTTGCCGCCATAACTCAGTCATCTGGAATTAGGCGGTGGGACGTGCTTCGAGCCACATTAGCGGTGGTATCGCCATGAACCAGTGTCTGGAGCACCGGACTACAGTTTACATCACAATGACAGTGAGGTGGAAAGTGCTCGTTTTACTCCTTGCACCTCTCACGGAAGTGTTTACGCGCAGTTCCTCACATGATGTACAACTCAAGGTGAACTTCAGTAAAAAAGAAAAATAGGAGGAGAATTAGACTATTCTAAAATTTTCTCGTTACAAAGTCAGCTGTTTTTTGCAAATGGCCACGGTACGATGATGGAGTGCGATGTCCGATGGTTTTTAAATTAATCGGTTATGGCCGGACTTCGATTTGAAGTGACTTTCACCCACACTTCGGATTAAGGAGGTCCTGAGTTTAATTCGCTTGGAAACCCGCTGTGCTGTTGAGATATATTGTTGTTTTCGTCAGTCCCACAAGGAGAATACCAGAATAGTGTCAAATTAGGTCGCAACCTATTCCTTCCACTTCTTTCCAATTCATTGTTCACTGTCGTACCATTCAACTGGCTCTGCTGTTTGAAGCATCTTTAAATAAAATTGGGATTAATAAAAATAATGTCCATTTACTGCTTCGTCGGCAATTTCGGGCTGTAAACACCATTGACGCTCTCTATGAACGCAAGTGACCTGAATGTGGTAACGACAGCACCAAGGTCGAGAAGGTCGTTGACGATTTGTTTCTATGGTCTCCAGATGTTCACCATATCGATTGGGTGTGATGCAAAGGACATTTTACCGTGAAGAGAAAATATTGAAATATGTTATGTGTAATAGAATTTCTTCATTGAGCAGACGAGCAAAAACATTGATTTTACAGCTATTTAATTTTCTCACCAAAATTACGCATTGAAGTATATAAAGCTTATGAATTTACACTTGTATGGGAGTGTGGAATTTAAGATGTCTCAGTCTAAGGCAAAATTAAAGTAACCTATTCTTCAGGCTTGGCGATTAAACCAGAAATGGGCATGGGAACATGAGAAATTAAAACACTATTTTAGTGCCACTTGGCGGAACGTGAGCATAGGCTGGAGGATAAGACTTCTGTCATATTGTGTCTTGGAGAAATAAGATGTGAATACGTTGACTGGATTCAACTGGTTCAGGGCAAGATATTGTGAAAACTTTATTAAACGTTCCAGTATATGGAAGTTAATGCGAGAAGAGGCACTCCAACTGAAGAGGTAATGTATCGAGGTAGGAACACAAGTCCATGTTTTTAGAGACACACTTGGCGACTGCTCTCGTATGCTAAGCCGTAAGCAAGCGGCACGCATACACCAGTGCCAGAAGACAGAGATCGGGCCTCTGTGGTGGTTGCACCGTAAAGGAGAAGCTTGGAACACCCTGAGCTAAGTTGTCTCAGTAGGCCGAATGTATCCATGAAAACGTGAGAGACCCGTGCATTTACCAGACCTTGCAGCGTGGGACATATCAGCATTTCACAAACAGTTTCCATAGTCTACTGATTGGTCTGTCCTCTATATGCAGTAGTATAGCGGATGGAGGATTTCAGAATTTTTGTCCAGGGTGGGTTGACGGAACTTGTACGCAGATCGTGACGTTTTTGTAGCCTCTTTTAACGATATCTTGAAGTGATTGTTTTTGTAACGCTGATTCGGACGATCGCCGAGTATTAAGCCGTCGGGGGGTTCGAATACCGTTTGAGATATGTTTATCAACATTTTTCTGTGTTCTCGTTGGAAGTTGGTACCTCAAGCTGTAATCTTGCCGTTTTTGTGAATTGTGTACGAAAACCATCGTATATACAGACCAGTACCCAGATCGAAATGTAGAACCATGCTAATGATTGATGATCATGACGATCGGTGCATTTTTGAGGAGAGTACAGAAATCCTGTTTTAGCCGGGCAGTCCACTTACTAAGGAGACTGGGTGCGTAGATTTCATGTCAGGAAAAGGGCGTTGGAATCTGTATTTTTCCCCCCATTTTCAGAATGGTTTTCATGGCCCTGTCTTCTACAAAACAAATTAGTAAGTTACTTTACCTAGAAAGTTCATTAACCCCACACAGTTTCCAATTTCAACCTCGCAGGTTTCACTTTCAAATCAGAAGTTCTTAGGGCACAAGGAACGTGAGATGATCAGACTTTATGTAGCTCAACGACGTAGCATTAATCCACCTTTCGCGATCCCCTGGCCTCATTAAAGTTTTTTCTCATGTGTTTCTGTATGATGCAGAAGTTTGTCATAATTCTGATTACAGCGAGCAGGGTGGCGTGTTATATAAAATATGGCAACGTTTGTCGTGTTTTGGAGCGTTAGTTTTCAGTTTTACCGCGATCTTGTCTTTAGTTTGTTATAGTGCACCACTTTTTCACAGTACACCACTGCACTGTACCCTTATAATGTCTCGTCGCTGCACTCACGCCACTCACTACTTGCCTCTCGTAGCATATGCTGTTTCCCTACAAACGAAGGCTAAGTTCAGTAACACGCATTCAGGTGCAGCCTCCCGTATGCTGTCTTCACTTGCGAACTCCACATGCGGTCATTCTCAAATCTCGCTGGATCTCCGCCATCCTTTGTGTCCTTAGCTTATAGAACCATCTATAAGGTTTGGGGGGGGGGGTGCGATGCTTCTCGAAAGAGCGGCTTGTGCACCCCCACCACCCATGCACGCGCTTTGCAGTATGGAGATCAGTCTCTGCAATAAACCCTCTCACGGACACGCGGACAGATTGCTCTACTGTTAGGGCGAGGGCACACCAAGGAAACTGGCAACCGCAATGCAATCGCAATTTCCGAGAACTGTCATGCGTACTGCGTTGCCGTTTCGACAATTAAGCGCTGCTCCATTCAGTAACATGTGTTCAACTCAGGCTGTTAACAATTCTCGGAAATTGCGGTTGCGTTGCGGTTGCCAGTTTCCTTGGTGTGCCATCGCCCTTACGTAATACTCGCGTCTAGAGGCGTTGATTAGCTGCTGCCGAGATGTGTTTATCGCAGCGCTGCCTAGCAATGAGCGCGGTGCGACTCGGCACGGCACGGAGAAAACACCGCTTTCCTAATTGTTGCGTGCTTTATTATGGATGTGAGGGTTGGACGCTAAATAAGAAAGAGGAATCAGTCATCAGTTCATTCGAGAGGAAAATCCTAAGACGAATTTATGGACCAATAAAAGAGAATGGGATATGGAGAATAAGATATATAATTTGTATAACTCTTTATTATAAGGAGCCAGAGATCTCAGTAATGATAAAGCTTAAAAGATTGCATTGGGCTGGGCATGTACAGAGAATGGATAAGGCGCGTATCCCAAAGAAAATACTATATAGTACAATAGGTGGTAGGAGACCCGCTGGGAAACCAAGAACTAGATGGATTGATGCGGTGGAAGAAGATGCGAAAAAGTTAATGGGTGTAAGGAACTGGAAGAGAGCAGCGCAGGATAGAGAGGAATGGAGGGGCTTGATAAGGGAGGCCAAGGCCCGACATCAGGCTGTTGCACCATAGAAGAAGAAACGTTGATTAGCTGCTGCCGAGATGTGTTTACCGCAGCGCTGCCTAGTAATGAGCGCGGTGCGACTCGGCACGGCACGCAGAAAACACCGCATTCCTAATTGTTGCGTAATCGCCGTGTTTACAGATTTCTGTGGCTCAACGATTCTTGCATGGCGTAAATACGCCACAATATGATGGATATATCTCAGAATGATGTCCAGTGGCCGACCTTTGTAGTAGCTGTAATGAACCTTCCGGTTCTCATACCCCAGTGTTCTTTTCTTAATTCTGCTTGCTCATAGACGTTTCTTTCACGAAGTGCTTGAAGTGGTAGTTTTGTTCATAATATTTCACCCCAGTGACTGCGAGATATCAAATATTGCGACATGATTCCTGAAATGTGGAGTAGCCGACCTAGAGACGACCGTTGCTTAGAAACAGCACAGTAAACACGTCTCCGCTGCAACGAATACATACGCAACAATAGAAGGGCCGTCGTTAGCGATGTTTTCTACACTGTCCTTTCTGAGGCTATAATTAGGAACAGTGGAACAAGTCTGTTACTAGTGAATACTTAACAGAGACAGAAGACTTAGTGTGTATTGCAGTGATTTGCAATGTGTATACAAGGTGAGAGTGTTGTAATTGTAGTTACGAGTTACAAGCGCTCAGTAAATCGTTATCAATCCAAACCCTGTGTCTGGTCACTGAGACGTTACAGTATGTTACCGAGACTGTGCGAAAAGTTATTAGATTATTTTAGTTACAATAATACAATCCGATTACAGTAAACACCCATAGACAAAATTAATGAGCTTGTGCAGTTTGCAATAGGAACAAGAACATTAGAGACCTGTACAGAGGAATAGATGAATTTAAGAGGAGTTACCAGTCAAGAAGTAATTTAGTGAAGGATGAAAATGGTTATCTGCTTGCAGATTTGCACAACATTTTGAATATGTGGAAGAACTAATTCTTGCAGTTATTGAATGTACGTAGGGTCAGTGATGTTAGACAGAAATATATGCAACTGCACCAGTAGTGCATGATCCTAGTAATTTTAAGGTTGAAGTTCTTATTGTGAAGTTGGGAGATTATAAATCGCTAGGTAGTGTCAAGTTCCGGCAGAACTGATTGAAGCAGGAAGTGAAAAAAATACTGTCTGAGATCCATAAACTCGTTAATTCCGCTCGTATTTGGAATAAAGGAAAATTGCCTGATCAGTGGAAGGAGTCAATTGTCGTACCCATTTACAAGAAGGGCAGTAAAACTGACTAGTAAATATTGTAGGTCATTAATGTTGTCAGCTTCGTACAAAGTGTCATCTAATAATCTCTCGAGGTTAAGTACATATATAGATGAAATTATTCGAGATCATCAGTGTCAGTTTCGACGTAACAGATAAACTACTGCTCAGATCTTTAGCATTCGTCAGATACTGAGGAAAAAATGGGGTACAATGAGACAGTACATCAACTATTTGTAAGACATCAAGAAAGCCTATCATTCAGTTATGAGGGAAGTATTGTACAGTATTCTCATAGAGTTTGGGGTAACAATGGAACTATTTAGGCTGACTAAAATGTGTTTAAACGAAATGTGTAGTGAAGCCCGTATAGGTAAACATTTGTCTGATAACTTTCCTATCCAGAATGTTTTAAAACAAGGAGATGCTATATCGCCACTGCTTTGCTTTAGAGTATGCCGTTAGGAAGGTCCAGGAAAACCATGTGGGACGGAAACTAAGTGGGATACATCAGCTGATGGTCTGTGCCGCTGATGTGAATCTGCTGGGAGTTCACGTAGATACCGTAACATTATTGCTAGTAAGGAGGTTGGTCTAGAAGTAAACACAGAGAAAATTAAGTACGTGTTGCTCTCTCGTCACCAGAATGCAGAAGAAGGTCATGACCAGGGCCCGGATTTTGATGACCTGAAAATATTTTTAAAATGACATATAAAATGACTGAAAAAATCCAGAAAAATGACCTAAAATATGACCCAAAAATGTAATATGCAGGGCCCGGATTTTGATGACCTGAAAATATTCAAAACTTGACCTATAAAGTGACAGAAAAGCTCCAGAAAAATGACCTAAAGGAGAAAAGTCAGAACCCTTCTTTTCCATATTATTCACATTTCAGAAAACATATGAAGAAAAATGCCCTAAAATGGCCAAAAATGACAAGAAATACCCTTAAAAGTCCAAAAAATTACCCCGAAAATGAAAAAATGACCTTAAACCTAAAAATGTCAAAAAATGACAAAAAATAGGTAATTTTTCTGGATTTTTTCGGTAATTTTAAAAATATTTTCAGGTCCTCAAAATCCGTGCCCTAGTCATACATAAAGTCAGCTTTAAAAAGATCATTTAAAATGAGATTTTTTTCAGTTGACCTAATCCTTCCAGCCGCACTAGGCCCTGGGGTTTACTGAGCCTATAACAGAAAGAGTACCAGGAATTAATTAAATAATTTTCCTGGGGAGTAAAGCGCGGCGGGCGCGTAAGGCTGACAACCTTACCGCCACCTTTGAGCCGACTGTCTAGATAATGTGGGACCCTCAACGTCTCACAACCCTATGGGCCTTCACGGCCTGGTACAGGGATAGCTTTACTTTTACTTTACTTTACAGTTCAAATATTTGAGAACGTCAGTAACAACTTAAAATTTCATTCAGGAGGAAATTAAGGGGATACTGAATTCGGGTAATGCTTGCTATCAGTTAGCCGAGAACGATTTATCTTTTCATCTGCTGTCTAGAAACATAAAAATTAGATTATACGAAACTCTAATTTTGCCTGTGGTTTTATATGCGTCTGAAGCCCAGTTTGTGACATTGAGAGAGGAACATAGAGTGGAGGGTGTTTGAGAACAGGGTGCTGGGGAGTACATTTGGAAGGAAGAAGGATGAAATGATAGGACGTCGGGGGATACTGCATAATGAAGAGCTTCATAACTTATACTCTTCACCAAGTGTACTGAGAATGATCAATTCAATGAAGATGAGATGGACGGGCATGTAGCACGAACGGGAAAGAAAAAGAGTGCATATAGGGTACTGGTGGGAAAGACAGAAGGAAAGAGAACACTAGGAAGACAAAGACGTAGGTGATTCAATAATATTGTGGCCATGGTTGAGCGAGCAATCCAGGGAGTAGTGCCGCTCAGGAAGAATTTCCGGACGCACCATGAAGGAAAAAGAGGATCAAAGGATCGAGGCCGCAAGCTGCCGCTGCTCGTGAGAAAGAAGATTGAAACCGTGATCGACATCAGAGGGTGAAGCTCGGGACAGCTATCACCTCTGAGGAAGAAGAGGATAACCACAGACGACATCCGGAAGTGGAGCCCAGAAGAGCGAACACTTTTGGGAGGCAGAGGAACAGTCAAGAAACAAATACCCGAGGCTTCCAGCAGGACGCGGAGAAACAAGGATTGAACCTTGTGGAGGGGTCAACCCCCTTCAAAACGAAAAAGAAGCGGGAAACAGATGATAAGCCGGTAATGTAGAAACACCGGCCTCCCCGAGAAGAGCGAGAGAGCGAATGAAAGTTGACGAGTACATGAAAGCTACTGGAAATACCACGGAGCTGCTCGAGACGAGCACCCTTCAAGGAGGGGGCAGATGCGGTAGAATGAACACCCCAGAAGACACGCGAAGAACGGCGAGACTGAATGCAGATGTTGCTAGCAGGAATCCGCGGAAACAACGGGAAGAAAAGGAACGGGGATGCACCGTTAGGCTATACGGGAGCCTCAAGGAGGGAGCAATGTGGCGTATTTGCTCTATGCGGGAACTGTTGAGCCACAGAGGCCTCGGGGCACGCGTGCAACGGGAGAGCTGCGGATTGTATCGGCGCGTTGCTAGGCGACAACTCTGAACGCTTGGATAGCGCAACAGGAAGTGCGGCTGACATCAAATCCCCACTCATCCCGTCACTACGCAACTCTCTGTAATCACCCTTCCCCGCTAGGATGTGACGTCACGCACCAGTGGAGTCCGTGCAGCGGCCGTTGCTAGGCAATCGGTCGGTAAACACGTCCAACAGTATGGGCTGTTTTCTGTGTGGTCCTCGAGAGACCTATGTAAGGGGGTTCAGTGCACCAGACAAGTTTGCTGCTGACCCGTGTGGAGGCGGGGTCGAATACCTCCACCGTGACCCTGCGAGTCGTAGGAGGCGATGAAAAGGGAAGTCTCAAATGTGAGACAGTAAAATATGGTCGCCCGTCCCAAGAGACTCGGACCCGAGAAAGACTGCACTGGCAAGGGCCAACAGCATATACAAAAGGCACACCCGTCCTCTCGTCAGAGAGGGCGCCCTACAAAGACAAGACCGTAAATACCAAACAGTAATAAATATCTGGTCATGAGCCTCAGATGTGGCTCGACACCAAAACGGACTGACTGACTGATTGACTGACTGACTGTCGATCGCAATGTGACTTTGACTTTGACAGACAAGTTCAGTTTAAATATGGCAGTCGTCGAGTACAGTTGAATTATCGCGAAGCCCGACACAGAAAGTGTAACAGGCGTAAACTTGGCGGCGGTCATACATACGACCGTTCAAGTGTCTAGGCTGCCGTGGTAGCGAATACTACTAGAAATAGGGCATAGTCTGCTGTACTGAGCCTAGACTGACAGAGGCCTTGTATATATTGTCACGTGTTGGGTATATGTCACGCGACAAATAACTTCACGCCGTATTGGATGTAGCGAATTTATTGAACACTCGCTCTCACACTCACACTCACACAATTCACAGTTACAATTACTGCCATCGGCAGTATCAGAATTGCTTCTCCGGCGCTCGGCGACTGCTAGACTTCAGCTGCACTCGGTGACTTCACGATCCGCACTGTGTCACTCCTGATCTCACAGTCTCTGGTCACATACTGCTCAGCCGGTTTTTATGCCGTTCCCTGTTGCCTGTGTCAACAGCGATGTCCCGTGTTACGTCACAGTGGGAAGTGCTATACGTCATACTACTCCCTCCTTAAGGCTGTTCTTCCCGAATAGCCTAACTGTGCATCCCCGTTCCTTTACTTCCAGGGATGTACTTACTGCGTCTCTTGTTTCGGCTGCTAGATATTAAGACTCAATCGTAAGTAAATATACATAGTGACAACGGACTAATACTATCGACTATGACCGACAAATGACAGACCCGACCTCTCGTCAGAGAGGGCGCCCCACATTGATAGGACAGTAACTTTAATCTAAAAAGAAACATCTGGACATGAACCCCGGCAGACAAACTGACCGTCAGTCGCAATGTGACTTTGACTTTGACAGACAGTTCAGTTGAAATAAGCAGCCGCCGAAGACAGTTGAAGCCTCGAAGCGACGATAGCAGAAGTAATTGGGACACTGAAATTGTGGATTGTGTAAGTATGAATAAAGTGTGCAGTAAATTCGTTAGATCCAATACCGCTGTGAAGTTATTTGTCGCGTCACACAGCCAACACGCAACAATATTAAAATTTATCTTGGAGAGATAGGCTGGGATGGTTCGGACTGGATTTGTCTAGCACAGGATAAGGCCCAGCAGAGGGCTCTTGTGAACACGTAATGAAGAAAACCGTCTTCTTGGATGTGTCGCCGTGTAGATTTTGTGTTAACCGATGTTTCGGAGGAACGTATGGCCTCTATCTTCAGGGTAGGAAAATCCGCCAGCTGCAGTCACTGCTCACGCTGGTTCCTCTCTCGCAAATTTTTCTACCCTTAAGATGGAGGCGATACGTTCCTCCGAAACGTCGGTTCACACAAGATCTACACGGCGACACATTCCAGAAGACGGCATTCTTCATAGTCACCGCCGTGAAAGCCTTAAATCTTACACGGTAATGAACTTTCGGACTCCATGAAGTGCTGGAATATTCTTGAGTAGCTGCATAACTGGCGGCTTCTGAAGACGGGCCCAGCTCTACGGAGTTATGCTCATGAAGCTCGTGTCGCGCTTCTGAAAACCGCGAGATCTAGAGTCTGACGTAGTGTTTGTAAATACAATCAGATGACTTTAAACTATTCGTTTTTATCTCTTGTGTATACTTGATGTCTCTCAGTTTCAATATCTATAAAATATCGAAAGGCCTTTGTTGAATAAAGAAGTGTAGTCTCGTTGCCAATACCGTGTCAGTTTCTCCATGGGGACATCCTCTTAGACACGAACAAGACGTTGTTAAGGAATGCAGTATGGCTGCGGTTAGCATCTGCGCCATCCCGTTCTCAGTTCAAAAATAAAGCTTTCTAATATTCAGACCTGCATTTTGGCCCCTTGTGTATGGATGTGAAAATTCGTTCTTGAGGAACTTTAACAACATTAATTCCAGTGGAATTGGTCATTTGGCTTCTGTTTTTGAATATGATAAAATTTATTACGTAATTATTGCAGGCTATGCATTTATTGTGATTCTCTTAAAACTTATACGTATTAAGCGAACATGAGTTTGAGGGCGAAGCTGATTTATTTCCGGGATGTGACAGCGTGTAATATGGTAGATAATAATAACCAGCGTTTTGGAGGAATATGGTTTCGTCCGTCTCTACTCTTCATCCTCAAAGGTGGAGGCAGCACGTTCCTCCTGTACTTCAGTGCTGAACTAGGCATGACACTCTCACGACGGCTCAGTTATCTTACCCCGTTTCGTTTGATCTTGTTTAACCAAAGAAGTTGATACAATATCAGAAGAATCTATTTCAGTTAATACCCGCTGCTATTACAAGTTATGATGAATCAATATGGTACACTGCAGTATAAATGCTTAGGCCGGAAGTGTGTTACCGATTGATAAGTTATCAGCATGCTCTTGACCTTCAAGGACATGATGTTTGAAACCATACCTACATCGCTCCAGACCTAGGATCTAATGTGCAATGAAGCTGTATTAATTTGAGTTAGTGGCATGGCTTATTGAATCCGTTGCCACGTAACTTGCGTCTGGTTAGTCGTGCAGACTGTTGTAAAGTAGTAGGGTGTTATCAGTGATTCGGAATTTGGCATCTGTTTGTATTCCCGAAGTTCCGGTTTACAACCCCTACAAGGGCATGCCTTGATTCCATGTTTAAGGATTTATTGTGAAGGGAGCAGTTTTGTCAATTTCTAGCAAGCGGAGGAGTGGATTGTAGAGGTAGATGCCCTTCATCCAGAGAGGTTAGGTGCCACCATATTTCCCGTGGATTTTTTTATGATTTCCATGAACTCTTTGAAGTGGGGGTAGGGTTTTGTAACTGAGACCTTGGTCCCCGGTTCGCAAATCCCTGGGTTTGGCCAGGGGTTTGCACATGGGCGCAAAACACCAAAATGCAGTGTCGACGATCACGGTGATGTCGACCCCGGGCGACTGGACATAGGGATGTGGGAGAGCGAGAGGGATGAAAGGGGGTATAGTTCGGGGGTCGATCTCGTCGGAGCGCCGCACCACGTCGGTTTCTCTCGGCTCTAGCGTCGGGACGTCGGTTGGCGAATCAATTCCAACAAGCAGCAGCCAGCCAGGCAAAAGCGAAGGAAGGTTTGGGAGTGGGAGTGAGAGAGCAGACCCGTTCAGACTTTGCTGGGGTTGAGCAAGAGAAAACCTAGGGGCTGTTCCATCCGAGCAGCCAACTCGGGGGAGAGTAGGTCAAGTTGTATACTTGTAAGGGGCAGCACCAGTCTCTTTTTGAAGTTACATAAAAAGAGAGAAGCACTCGTCTTTTATTACAGCGGTGTGACGTACGAATCATTCTTCGTTGTCCACACTAGAGGACAGCAGTTACAGATTGGGAAGGGTTTCTGGAGTGTTGAGTTCGTTTTGAATTGTTTTTAGGTTATTGTCTGATTGGTAAGAAATATTCTTTTGCTTTACGACAGGTTTCACTTAGTGGAAATATACTGCACTTCGCCGCAAAAAGTGGATTAACATTCTTTTTTAAGTTACTATTTCATTTGACGGCATATGTTTCTTGGTGTATGCGTGTGGATTTATCTAACAGCGTATTATAAGGGACTTATCAGTGACCTGATAGTATCTAGTAAAAACTTGTCATTGTAAGAACAATGTTGTACACTTGAATTTATATTGTATGTTGGGGCAGAGTTTAACATGTGGTTTTGTAAATCTTACCAGTTTGGTGATATACTGATATATTTTCATTTTGATTAATGAAGTAGAATGACGTTTCGATAAGATAGTGTTCTTGCAGTGTAATTGTAATTCTTGGTTACCATATGGTGCATGTGACTTGATTAGATACCAAGTTTCCATATTTGCTTCATTCTAATACAAATTAATTTGCTCATTGCCCACACAGCGAGTCTTAGGACGTCAGTAAACTGGATACAGAATATTATCGTGTCGTAATTATATTTTATTGGGAAGGCTTTTTAGTATATAATTGGAATTTTTTCCTTCTTCTTTGCCAAAGGAAGCAGCTATACTGCAGAAATTTGCCGCAGCGGTACGAATTTCCAAGAGTTTGGTCAAACATATGGTGCTACCCGGCACAGGTAAGAACGCAGAATTGTAGGCATAGTGTGCAAATTATAACCGAATACCTTTGTAGCTGTTTTGGAACTTAGTAATACTGTATTGTTAAGTAACATTCCCATGACATTTATGAATGGTATCAAACTTGTTTTCATTCTCTCGCATTAATATTTCAGCGAAAATTGTTTACAACCAGTGACTTTTGTTTAATTGTACACAGCAGCATTACGTGGAATTTGTGAGCTCATATAAGATATCAGATTAGTAGATTTCGGCCCATCGTCTTAATATTTATTAGATAGAAAATTCTATACAGTTGGTAATATTTGTTCGCGTTAATATTGCCTTGGCTTCAACTCATCTAAAAAGCTGGTACCAAATTTAGTTTCCTCGTCTGGAATATATACGGTGCAGGTTGTAGATTAGTAACCTAGACCCTGCTGGCTCTATTAAGGTTTGTATCAAAGTTCGAATACGATTTGCAGTTGAAGTGTTATAGTGAATTTTGCAATCAGTTTTCAGTACAAATGCTGCCGAAAGTAAAACGGTCTTATAGACTTTATGATTTTGTACTTTCAGTCCATTGTCTTGTTTTGGCATTCGAGTTGAAAATTGGTAGCCAATGGGCGTAATCTAAACGGCATTTTTATTTATTTTCTGATATAGAATTATCTCGGAACAATTGCGGCTGCATGTATCCTTCCAGTGTCCCCATTTCCCCCTACCCCAGCTCTCGACACTTTTTGCGAGAAAGTTTCCGGTATTAATCTGCAAACACATTGAATTTTGCTTCCGTCCATGGTAAATATGGAACTGCATCTATATCCGTAGATTTTGCGGTCTTTGTTCGTCCATATGGAATGTAGCATCAGTTTGCTTTTACTGATCTGCATTGCTATCCGTCGAATTTTCAGTGTAATACGTATCACTCTATAACTTTCAACTCCTGCTTTATGTAGAACTTCAATNCTGAAGACGGAGTCGATACGTTCCTCCGAAACGGCGGTTAACACCACATATACACGGTGCCAAATCCCAGAAGACTGCTTTCTTCAATTTCACTTCTCAGAAGCAATGACTGCAAAAATATATGGTTCGCAACAATATATGAATCTGAATCTTAGGCTCGGAAAGTAAGCCAAGCAAGCACCAAGCAGAGTCCTCGCTTATTCTGCTGCTCTGGAAATAGAGGAAGTACGTTCCTCAGAAAGGTCGGTAATCTTCTGTCGTCTAGGAAGGTCACGTCTCTTTTTTTTATTATTATTTTTATTATTTGAGATAGATTCATACAATCTGTCCAATTAAGGACAATGAGCACTTTTGGTGACTGATGTGGTGACTGTCATTAACAGTGTTAATAAGGCTATCCCAGTAGATGCCTTAAGAGGTCACGTCTCTGAAGGTAGTACTATTCAGCCCTCTGACGTACTTGAACACTAATTTTTATGGACTCTTTTACGAAACCTTGAGTATCTGTAATGTATAATGTCGAATGGCACGATTATTGGAAAACAGTGAATTTGGAACAATTTGGAAGGAAGTAGTCATAACCAGCTCGCAGTACTGTCTCAGCCTTTTCCTGCATGGACTGAGGAAAATTAAGAGAAACCATAGTCCCAGCCAAAATTCGAACTGAACGCATCTCGAATACAAGTGAACCTTTACTGTTAAATTGCCCTGTTTGTTCGATTAATATTTTTCGGTGTTATAGACCTGTATTGAACGAACTGCAGGGAAGTTAATCTGTGCTGTTGAGTAGCAGTAACTTGTGAACGCAGTAAATGAACGATATTGGAGCTTAATCGCATGGACCACATTACAAACTATGTATATCAGGCAATTATCGTCTTCTCACTGTTCTCTTAGACGTTAGGGATTATAACATAATAATGTGAACATAGTTTATTCTCTTAGATACAAAATTAGCATTATTGGTCCGAATTCTTGCAGCGGCACATTACAGAGCAGATGGTGCGAATGGCTATCTTATGCGATGAAGATGGATTATTAGTATTAATATTAATTCCTCTCAATTTTACATAAAATGGTCACACATCATAACAGTGCGGACTCTGTCAGTTATTTGTACCTGTAAGTGGTACGTTTCATTGTAAGGCATTCTTGAAGCGTATTAATATCAGTTCCTGAGTGTGACAAAGCCCCCCCCCCAAAAAAAAAACACGAAGGGAACAATTGTAACATCAGTTGAGTTGGTGCAGGGAATAACCACTCATCTTCATCCAGGTCCCCAGCAGTGCGATTTAAATATGTGCCTACTAACCACATAAGAAAATACGCTTGTTAATAAGTCAGCAGTATGTTTCAAATAAATACTTTCATGCTTGCCACTGATATCCGTTAACCTGTCCTTGGCGAGTGTGCGGCCGTGTTTCGAGCCCTGCATATTTCTGTTGCCGAGGTGTAGAATGTATTGAGCATTTCTTTCTCGCCGTCTTGATTCCATTCTTCCACAGAGACGCGCAGTATCTTGGACATTACACTGGAACGTTCGAAATTCCCAGTAATAATCCAAAAGTACATACGATGTAAGTTATTTTTTTCAGGAGTTGGTGAGCTAACGGCCGCCTCTGTGGTCAAGTGGTCAGAGTTTCTGCCTACATATCCAGAGGTCTCGGGTTCGATTCCCGGCGCTACGAGATTTTCTGAGAAGTAGTAGGTCTGGAACGGAGTCCACTCAGCCTCGTGAGGATAATTGAAGAACTTTTTTTCAAGGAAATAGCGACTCCGGTCTAGAAAATCGAAATTAACGGCCGTTCATTGCGTGACCACGCGACACCCTCTATCCACTAAAGCTGGCACTAACTTCGCCAACAAGCGGCGGTCACTCGGTTAGTTCGCTTGGGGAGCTAACCGATGCAGACTTCGCAGTGCTCTGTTCAGGGGACTTGAGATTCCTTGCATATGTTGATGCAGAAGGTTGTTCGGGGCTGTGGTCTTTTGAGCGGTCCTGGAAATAATTTAACTTCTTTCCTCATTCAGACCATTTATCTAAAAATGCTCAGGGCCTCAGATTTTTGGAATGCCGAACCAAGGTCATCCAGAATTGATTAACCATCTTGTCGTCGCCATCTTAATCTCTTTATTGCTCGTTGGCCCTCTGCAGGTCACGGAGATCGTCATTACACATTAGTTCTGCATGGAAGGAGTTCGTCCGCATCTGCTCCCATCCATGTCTACGTCAAACTGTCTCCCCGCCTGAACGGCGTCTGTTGTGATTTCCCCAAGGGTGCTTTCATACCCTTCAGGAATTCCTTGGAAATTCAGCGTAGTTGAATCCAAACCCCAGTCACTGTAGACTCTGACTTGATTCCAAGGATACCGTATGTTCGTTAAAACGTACAAAACCTTGATTGCAGGATGATCCTTCGCGCCAGTAGCTACTGTTGCGCAATTAATGTTTCATCCGATGCAATATCTGGTCCATTTACTACAGCAGTAAGGTCATATTTGGAGGCAGATAAACAACTTTCATATTAGAACATGGCTTACTCGGTGTTTGAGGATGCCTTGATGCATTGTTTAGCACGAGGAGAGCTTTCAAATGTCAAATTGCTTCTCTTAAATATTTCTCCACTTGGAGCACTAACTACTGCCCGGACCATGCCTGGAAGAGTCTTCCAGTCACCCAGGTCTACTAATTAGACCTCTAAATGACTTGCATCATTGCCTTTAACCTTGCCCTTAGGAACTCTTGGATTTTCAAAGTGGTTTAAGTCCTATGCTGCGTCCCCGCCAGTCAGAAATATCTCGAATGTTGTAGGCCTGAGGTACGTTATCGGGTGTCGCTTTCGAGATATCAGTCAGTAAGTCGGGATCGACGCGTATGCATTTTCACTTCGTTTGGTACCAAGCACGTTGGATCAAGCGGTACCGCTTCTCTTCTGGCTTGTATTTGGGAGGTGGCGGTTTCGAATTTCGGCCGAGATACCAGTTCGCGTGACAGGATTTTCGTCAGGCCAGGAAAATGCCGATATAGTGCCGTAAATTAGGCCTCAGACCACTGCCTTTCTCATCTTTTGAACTGCATTATTCATTATACGATCATTCATCGCTTTCTATGTATGATATGAGCCGTTCTTCGTTTGTGACACGTGAAAGACTCTCTGATGAGTGATAAAATATTCACGCTATATATGATATACGCTTTGTAATTTTTACTTTCTCCAGTGTGTAGCAGATCTGTGAAGGTGCAGGTCGACACAAGAATGGGAAGACCTACTCCAAAGGAATTATACGTTTTTCAGATACGCTGTTTTCACTTTTGCTTTCGCACTGGCCTTGATGTGTATTTATTGCAGGCTTATGTAATTATAGTGCAGATATAAATCAGTTGTTAGTAAGGTGCAGGTATCCCACTGAATAGAATCACATTAGAAAAACATTTCAAATAGCATGTAAGTTGTACACTGAAGTGCCAAAAGTCGTGGGATAGGTACCTAGTATCGTGTAGGACCCTCTCTAGCCCGGCGAAGTGTAGCAACTCGACGTGGCATCGATTCCACAAGTGGACGGAAGATCTCTGGAGAGATGTTGAGCCATGCCGCCTGGATAGCCGCCCACAGCTCCCTGGTATTTGTAGGTGCAGGATTTTGGGTGCGAATGGACCTCTCCACCACGTCCCATAAATGCTCGATTGGGTTCATGTCGGGCGAACGTGGTGGCCACACCATCCGTCGGAACTCTTCAGAATGCTCCTCGAACCAGTTTTGGACAACTCCGGCCCGATGACACGGTGCATTGTCCTGCTGGATTATACCGTTGTTGTGGGGGTACATGAAGTCCATGAAGGGCTGCAGATGGTCACCAAGCAGTGTAACGTAGCGGTCACCGGTCAATGACGTGTTTAGGTGGACGAGCGGACCCAACTCATGCCACGTGAACACACCCCACACCAGTATGGAACCACCACCAGCCTGCACGGTGCCTTGTTGACACCTGGGGTCCATGGCCTCATGGGGTCTGCGCCACACCCGAACCCTACCATCCGCCCGAAACAACTGGTACTATGACTCATCGGACCACGCCACATGTTGCCAATCCTCCAGGGTCCAATTAGCGACGTCACAAGCCCAGGTGTGGCGCTGTGTCCGGTGTCGTGGTGTTAACAGATGCACTCTGGTCGGTCTTCTGCTCCCATATCCCATGGAAGCTAAAGAACGCTCCATTGACCTGCTGGATATGCGTCTGGTACCTCCTGCATTGAATGTGGATGTGATTTCAGCCAGTGTCGCTTGTCTGTTACCACGGACAATTCTAGCTAGACGCCGCTGGTCACGATCATTAAGCACCAGTAATCGGCCACTGCGCTGTCCACGGTGGGTGGAAATGCCTTCCACAAGGTATTCCTGGTACACACGACACCATGGATCGAGGAATGTTGAATGACCGCACAACTTCGGAAATGGAATGTCCCATCCGCCTGGCACCCACTGTCATGCCCCGTTCAAATTCCGATAATTCACGTCGGCTTGCCATGAGCACACTGGCCGGTGTTCAACCTGACTCACGAGAGAACACCTCACAACTGATACTGCTCTGGGCATTCCCAATCCGTCAAGGGACGGTGGCGCCACTTGAAAATGAATTTACATACTGCTATCTCATGACATTTGGCACTTGAGTGTATATTTGGATGGCGTTGCGTTAATTCTTTGTACCACGAGCAGTTTTTAACCTTATTTCCTTCATTGGGAGGGAAGCGTAGGATTACGAAATTACCACGCTGTCTGTGTCAGCTGACCCTTCCTTGTTTCAAGTTCTTAACCATTTTTACTTGTTATCGCTATATCTGGTATGAATGTTACCCTGTTGAAGGTCACCCAAGTTCCTTCATTTTTAACTTCCATCAGTGAGCACTAACATTAATGCAGACCGATGATGTTTTGAGTGGGTGCTATACTGGGACCGTTTAGTACAGAGACTTGAAAATGAAAAAAATAAATTGGGCGTTTAGTGATGTGTGAATGTATGGCTGAATGTGAAGTCACAAAATGGCAGTCTATGAAGTCTGCATTCAACTTTGGGTTTGATACCAATAAGTATGGATCGATGGAGCTGGGCGTATGAAATTGTACACGGAGGTAGACCTTACACATGTCCACAAGTTATGTATCAAATTTTATGCGTCAGCCACCAATTGCAGACATTGCTGCATTCCGAGGTTTGGAGGAATTTACAATATCAAGCAATAGACATTTTAGAAGAAAGCAGTCTTCTGGGATTTGGCACCGTGTATATGTGGTGTTAACCGACGTTTCGGAGGAACGTATCGCCTCCATCTTCAGGGTAGAAGAAAAAATATAAGAAATCTGCAAGCAAAGAGATGGAGGCGATACGTTCCTCCGAAACGTCGGTTAACACCATATACACGGTGCCAAATCCCAGAAGACAGCTTTCTTCATAGTCACCGCCGTGAAAGCCTCAAATCTTAAATAGACATTTTACTTTAACATTCTTTTCTGTGACTATCGGTGCACGTGTCCCAGGGTGTTAACCTATGAGATAGATTGGATTTCTTTATTTGATTTTAAACTGGCATCAAGTAAGACTTAACAACAGGATTGGTAGTCTGAAAGTCTGTAGTAGAAAATGGGCTTTCTGAATTGTACCCGGGACTCTTGTTTCAGTCGATTTAGTTTTATGTGAGCTTCATATAAAGAATTACATTGGGTCATTATGAGCCAAAATTTAATTCGTCGTACAGCTTTTAACTTAGACCTCCTGCAGTACCAAATTTTGTCGATATCCGTTAAGCAATCGAGAATCGCTACAGACCTTTAGACGCATAGTTGGTGATTTAGAGGATTATATTCATATCTATTAGCAAAGAACGCGTTTGGAAAATATGTGCATTCTGTTGGAGTGAGGCTTACATTATTATTTGGTTGCTTATAGTTTGGCTTGGCTTAAGCCCATAGTTTTTAAAAGAGATTTGTTCTCGAGTCTTTTCCTTGGTATTTTAAGTTTAACACGAAAGTTCGTTTCTGCGGCATGGAACCCGTCACTTGCCGCCGAATTTAGCTGCCATCCTAAGGACAGTTTGGATGAGGCCTGTGCGTGCTCATCTTCCA
Organism: Cryptotermes secundus; assembly: GCF_002891405.2. NCBI lineage: Eukaryota > Metazoa > Arthropoda > Insecta > Blattodea > Kalotermitidae > Cryptotermes > Cryptotermes secundus. The sequence goes on along the minus strand of NW_019738957.1, from coordinate 700,008 downwards.
GTTCTTGTTTACGTACAGAACAGTACACTATTCTTTCAAAGGCTTACAGCCACACTTATGTGAATGTTGCGTGTTTGATCCGTTTCAAGGCTCGGCCTTTTGGTTCGCGAAACCCATTCGAGCAGATAACTGCACGAAGCCTAATTTCAAGATCCTATACGACAGACCTATCTAATACTCATGATGTGAACCTTACTGTTGGAATTAACATTTAAAGTTAATGGAATGTTGAAATTTGCAGTTACCCTTTATTGACTCTCTTCAGTAGTTATTGAAATTGTATGGCGGTGTCGTGCTGGACCTGGGAGCCACACAGAACCTCGACGGAGCTCTCTGTTTTCCTATGGGGGAACGGAGTTGTTTTTTTTTTCATATTCTCAATAAGCGAATGCCGGACTAATAACTTCTGATACAGTACATGTTCCTCCTTGAAAATCCTTAACCTGCACACTGTAGTGAGCATCTCCAATTTCATTTGACGCCGCAAACGCTAATGCGGGTAGGAGGGCTTCGATGAACAACGGAAGAATCGATTCGGATAGAAATTAGTGATCCTTAAGTCAAATTGCCGTTTTGATTTCTTGCTGATAAGGAAATGAACGGCCGTGACCCGTGTTGAACTGTTGAACTGGAAAGGAATGCAAACAGCAAACGTTCGTTAGAAATAGAAAGTGAGGAAGCGGACTGGATTCAGCTGACCCACAGTAGTCAGAATAAATTTGGTCCATAATAACAGCAGTGTTACGAAAGTAGGATACTCTTGCCCGGTTGAGTATCAACTTTTGAAAAAAGAATTTGCATAGTTACTTGAAAGTTACTGGTTCTTCTTGTGCCGTTCATTACAGATCGTGGATGTATTGTAGAGCGAGTTGGATTCTGCCTTTCCTTTTCCCCGGTTCCCCACATTTTCCGTTAACTAAAGAAATTAATAGAAAATTAAGGAATGAACACGTCTAAAACAAATAATGAACTTTCAAGTTTCCTCCAGTTCAGCGATTTTTGTATTTAACTTCCATATCCCGCTTGGTAGCCTACCGCTTTAATTTTTTTTTCTTTTTTTACCTTTACCCGTATATTCCTTCTGCCTTCTACATTGTTTTCTTCTTCTTACGAATCGTATGTAGTATATGGACGAGCTGTATTATTCTTGAACACGGTTACGTATATCCTCCATGATCATGCAAGAGTAGTTAAATTGTTATGTGGCCAAAACGGTAACACTTCTCTCGACACCTTTTCTATAATCATTCCACATGCGTGGTTTCCAAACTCACGACTCTGTATAAAGAGTTCATATTCTGTTTCGCCAAGTAGGTGTTGAGGCGTTAAGTATCGAAGCGTTTAGAAATCGACGCCAAAGGGTTCTTGTGGGGAAAATAAAGAGCAGGGACGACTTGTCACTACATTCTGTTGAGGTTGGTGCAGAGTTGTTGAGAACAAAAACGTGTTGACCGTAAGCCTCGCATCAAAATTTTATGACACAGCGAAATAGATCAATACTGCTATATCATACTGTACCTAGCAAGTTGGCGATGCGATAAAAGTTGTAGTCTTGTGGTGGGGTTAGAATCTCATCGAGTTTCTTATTGCCCTCGCTAAGGTTTCTGGTGGCTTTTCTGTCTCTGCAGGCCAGTTCTGGGGTAGAGCCCCGAAATATACGACGGTATCCTTCCATATGCGTTCCTGTTGTTCAGTAAAGTTCACATTCCATTTAATTTGAGGCTGCTAATGTCTGCAGTTGAAGCGGAGTGATTAAAAACGCAACGTCCAGTCCCTTCAGAAAATAGTATGGAAATGTGCAGCCGTTGCTTGGTTCTTCAGTAATATATCCTTACCTACCTACCTGCCTGCACCAGTATCCACAACCAGTGCATGCAACCATAGGAATGGATTTCTGAACAATATTCTTTTTACGGGATGAGGTTGTTAGCCTCATGCCCAACCCCCAACCTGGAGGACCAGGATATCTCTGTTAGTCTGGACTCTAGGCTTTGACCTCCTTTCCGGCATTGGTGACCCTGCTAGTAGCTAAACTACCGCCGTCATAGCTTTCCAGGTCAGAGTCACGCAAGCCCCACCACCACGACTAGGTGGAGACACCTTTGGGGGGAGTAATATATCCTTATCACTATAAATATAGATTTATTAGCAGCTTGGTTACACACTCTCTTTTAGTTACACTTAGATACAAGCAATACAGCGCTATCCTTGATTTACATATTTTCCAGTTCACCCTTACACACGCACGAGGATTCTGTCTTCCACTAGTCGTCTCCTAGCAAGGGATCTCCACACAGAAACTAGCACTCAGATCACTCCAAGTATTACACAGAATTAAGGTCTTCCAATCAGACGCCATGTCTTCACACGACGAACTTCCCATGGCTGACACACTCAAATACTGACATCTGTTAGAGCAGAGCAGAAGCTTACTGCCCGCTGAAAAACCTCCATTGTTAAGATTCTTTACCAGGAAATGTCTGGTGAAAACATTGAAGAGGAATACCCATTGTTGAGAGCTCTTACCAGGCAACGAATAGTGAAAGACTGAGAAAACCTAGCGCCGAATGATTTGTATTGTGGAACTTAGCAGTAGTGTTATGATTATTTGTAGTTACGACCCGTAAGTAGTCAGTGAATCTATTCACTAATGCAAACCCCGTCTATAGTCACCCTATATCATTGCCTATGCAGCGCGACAAATAACTTCACGTGGGTCTCGGATTTAGCGAATATTTATTGAACGCTCACTTTTACACACTCCAGTACAAGTAGTATCACTTATTACGCCACCGGAATCACAGTCTTCATTCACTCTTCAATCTTCAGCTATACTCGGAGACGGCTGGTGCTTCACTGTCTTCGACGATTGCTAGAATTCAGCTGTGCTCTTCGAAGGCTGGATCTTCGCTCTCTCGGCGGATGCATTCAACTGTCTTCGATGGCGGCTGTCTGAGACTGAGTCGTTACCGCGGAAGTGCATTTACTCCTGGTAGTTCAACAATCCGTTGCTTAGGAAGTGCAGTATTTCCCGTTGTTACACAATGCTTCTAACAACTAATTACGATATCGCGTTGTAGCGGGAACGTGGATCGTTGCCTAGGAAGTGACGGCTTGGATATGCACGTTACAATGTGGATGTGTATACATGGTGTCTCTTAGATGCACAACCTAGTGTTGAGGAATGTTAATAACGTCATGCAATATAGGGCTAGAGCTATTTTGGCGACATTTGTAAGCGCAGCGTAGGAAGTAGGCAGCATGGCGTTCATTGTAGAGGGACGTGTGTTCTTGGTGGAGCGTTTCCAGAACAGTTATTTAAAGCAGCCCAAAATTATTCCGTGATTACAGCAACCAATTTGGAACATTCCACCCATGAAGCTGCAGACAGGGCGCTCGGTTATGTATGCGACATGCCGGTATACACTTTCAGAGCATCTGGTAACAAGATGTATTGTGAACATCTGACTTTCAGTAACATTTTCGTTTAAAAAAAATCATTATACTGCGCATACCAGTTTCGCTAAACTGGCTGCAGCCCTATAACACAATGCATGACGTTATTAACGTTCCTAACACTGGGTTCTGTCTTGAAAGAATCACGCGGTACATAGTAGCTACGCTAATTATAAGAGATCTAGCTGTTTATTTTAGATATCGATACACAGCTTAAGTTTGTACAGTATAAAAATTAAGGTGACTCTGTGGTCTAGTGGTCAGAGTTCCTGGCTACAAATCCAGAGGTCCCGGGTTCGATTCCCGGCGCCACCAGATGTTGTGAGAAGTAGTGAGTGTAACTGGTTTCTATGGAGTACGTGCCGCGACCGTTGCTATGTAATCGCTGGCTAAACACGTTCATACAGTATAGGCTTTTTTCTGTGTCATCAGTGCTTAAACTATGCAACGACAGTTACAGACAGAACAGATGTGTCAGTATTTGGGAGTTGTCGAGTGTGTTTGAGTAACAGCAACTGTAAGTTCGTAGAAGACCTGTGAAGATATAACAGGTGATTGAAGACATTAATTATGTCAATATTTGGAGTGATTTGAAGTGACAGTTTGTCTGTAGATCCGCTGCTAGGAGACGACGAGAGGAAGACAGAGAATCCCAGTGTTTGTGCAACGGTGAACTGGGAAGTGTGTAAATCGACGATGGCCCTGTATTGCATGTAGCTAAGTGTAACTAAAGTGATGTTAAATGNATTATATCAATATTTGGAGTGATTTGAAGTGACAGTTTGTCTGTAGATCCGCTGCTAGGAGACGACGAGAGGAAGACAGAATCCTAGTGTTTGTGCAACGGTGAACTGGGAAGTGTGGGTAAATCGACGATGACCCTGTATTGCATGTATCTAAGTGTAACTAAAGTGCTGTTAAATCCAATCATCCGAACCCGTCATTTCGTTAGGCGTACCCCCCTACACGTGACAGTATAAATCAATTAGTATTTCCATTATCTGTACATCAGTTCATTCAGATTTTCGTACCTGTTTGGTGTAGAAGTATCATCGGCTTTGTTTGGGAGGTAGTCGGTCCAAATTATAGACGGAACTTTGTTTATTATCGCGGGCTTTCTTTATTTCTGTCGGCACCAACAGGCTTAGAATGACACCCACGACCGTGTTATTTAAGTTCCGTTGGAATTCACTTTACAGAGATGTAACCCTTTCTATTCAACGTTGCAATATCTGTATAAGCATATTAAATACGATAAACATGTACCGGTTCTTGTAAGGTTTTAGCAGCTGGAGCATAATATATGGCTTCGGCTTTCGGCACTACGCCACGCAGAACGCTGAAGGTTTTCCGTTTCATCGCATACTGCAGTTCCCTTTGTGAGGGGGTTAATGTATTTGCGCCTGTGGGAAGGGGGGTGGGGTTGGAGGAGTGGGGTGCTCTCCAATACGGAGTGATCATGTGATGAAAAGAGGCTAAATTTGATTTGGCGACCCGGTGGTTTTCGCACTAACCACGTGGTCACTGAGACTTCATCACCGCTTTACGGCCCCACCGAGTTTCTCCATGTACCAGATATAGTTTATATTACACGTGTGAGCTATTCCTGAATGTGTAGGAAAACGTTAACCTCACGTCGCGCCAAACCCATTGATAAAAGACAGCATGCAATGGAAAGTTTGACAGTGACCTTTCGACATTTTCGCCACATCTTGCCCAAAAACAGTGTGTGCTGCACCGCATTTAATGCCTAAGTCGTCGTAGGACTGTGTCCAAATGGTCTGAATTGTACCATTCATACCATAGTCATTATCTTCTGTGCTTTGTTTTACCCAATATATCAGTATGGGTGCGTAACTTTGAACCCTAACAGCTAGTAAAGTACAGTAATTACAGATAAATGTGCTGTAATTGAATTATCACATACCACTGAGTCGATTCCTTATATTGTGGAGTCACTCGATTCGAATACCGGCCTGGATATCGGCTGTTTTGAGGTTCTTATGTAGTTATCCCCAGTCTCTCCTGGCAATGGGCGAGAAAGTACATTCGAATAGGCCACGATCGCCATTTTCCAGATCCTTGCGAACCTCCTACGGTCATATCAGATATAACATCTGTAAAATAACTTCAGGATCACTTCCTTTAATCTCTTAATTGCGCTCTTGGTTTATTTGCTGAGAGACCTAGTTCGAACCTGTACTGCATGACATGGTTAGATTTTTCCTGTTTTCACCAGTTAACCTGAGATTCATGAGTAATATCAAATGTGTCTCGACTTGTCCTACATACATACAAATCCATTAATTCATGTGAATGGTAAAGAGAAGACTCCGGCATACGTTTCTGGATGTTGCTGACGTAATTAGAAAGAAATAAACTACATGTGTAGTTATAAATAAATTAGTCGTTTAACAAGAAAGAACCGAACAAACGCAGAATTTAAACTGAAAAAATTTACGAAATCGGTGCTAGGCCTGAATATTTTCCTCGAGAATCCCTTAGACTCCTTGTACACTAGCCTAGAATTTAAAGTTGGGCTTTCAAAGTGTGTTATGTTTCCGAAAAGGGACTTTTACGCGTGAATTTAAACATTTTATGTAGGTGCAAGGGATGCGTGCGTAACGAGGACCGTTTCCGGCGTCTGCTGTGATGTGGGTGGGTTTTGTATGTGGTTTGTTAGTCTGTAGGCGTATCGAGTCCTCTAAGGGTCCGAGCATCCGCAGAAAAATTGACGAGAGTAACGTGTGTCCGTCCCACCGGACCGTCCGAAAAAATGCAACAGACTCTCAATCTTCCTCTGTGTAGGTCTCTAACAGGCGTAGTTAGGATATCGTCGTTCAATAAACAGCGATATAAATAGCGTCACGTTTTAATGAGTACACACGGTGTTGGGATTAACTCGTAACTGCGAACAGTTATAACCAGGGCCCGGAATTTGATGACATGTCATCTTTTTTTCCTTGTATTCTATGCGATGCTCTTAAATATATAAATCTCGGATATGAGCCGCTGGTTACAGAAATGTAAATTTTATAGGTTATTTTTGTCATTTTTTTACATTGTTAGGTTTAAGGTCATGTTTTCATTTTGGGGGTAATTTTTTGGTAAATTTTTGGACTTTTAAGGGCATTTCTTGTCATTTTTGGCCATCTTAGGGAATTTTTCTTCATATGTTTTCTGAAATGTGAATAACATGGAAGCGAAGTGTTCTTTCTTTTCTTCTTTAGGTCAGTTTCTGATTTTTTCTGTCATTTTTTGAATATTTTCAGGTCATCAAAATCCAGGCCCTGCATATTACATTTTTGGGTCATATTTTAGGTCATTTTTTAAATATTTTCAGGTCATCAAAATCCGATCCCTGGTTATAACAGTCTCACTGAACTACACACTCTACAGATTACCACAGCACATACAAAGTCTTCTCAGTTTATGTCTTTACTAGTCATTGCTAGGTAGCGCCTTCTAGCAATGGAGATTCTTCTACTTCTGTGCCCACGAATAACCAACAACGAGTCCTGACTCAGTACCACCTAACTTAGCTGAGTAAATGCATAGTAAACTGCTGCTGGGCCTCGCCACCGCAATTGTTCTTGATGTCGGACCCGTGGCAAAATTTTTGTTCCTTCCAAGAGCATTTATGTGTTTGTAAATGGGACTTGGGAATGGGCCGCATAGAAAATACTGCTTCCAATAGTTCCTCTTTTGTTTCATGATTATTTGTTGCTGCAGAAACGTGTCTACCGCGCCGTTGCCTAGCAGCGGTCGCCCCTTCTTCCACTAATCCGGCTGCTGAAATGAGCATTCATTCTCTTCTCCCTAATTCGTCACTAGCTCATTTTACTTGTGCTAGGAGACAGCCGGTTGGTATCTGAGAAACTAGAAACCGGACTTCACAAACTGTAAATAGCTAGTCTCACATGTAATGTTTTTGCTTAAATGGAAACTAATATTTCATTTAATAACGCTGCCATGCTTCATTTTTCTCTTTGTTATTAATGTCGCATTACCCATGTATATCGCCGCGAGTTATCAGTAGCAATATTTGTATTTGTATTATTTTCATCCGTTTTGCTACATACTCGTAGTAACACTTGGACAAGTCGTTCGGCAATACAGGTTAACAAAACAAATCTACATAGTTACAAGCATATTACCAAGATTTGTTACAATCATAAGCAATATCATCATTAGCAATAATACATCATTTAAAAAATACACAAACTACTATATACATCACATGAATGGCTGTGACATCCAAACATGAGTACTTGCACCTTCCACTTTTTTTATTAAAACTAACAAATTCATTTATCGTATAAAAAGAATGTTTACCACACTGTTTTAAAATAATGTAGTTCTGCAGAATTGAACATGAAAATCCTTGTTTATTCTTGTATTATAAGTATGAATAATTATATTTTGGATCAAATCTGCTTTGTGCTTTTTTAAGTAACATAACACCTCTAAGATATACAAAGAAGTGACCGTGAGGATGCCATAATCTTTAAAAATTTGCCTGCATGACTTTTGTTTACCAACTCCACTAATTATTCGCAGCACCGTCTTCTGCATTTAAATACCTTTATACTATCAACTTCACCCCCCCCCACCCAGATATTAATCCATATCTCAATAACGATTGAAACTTTTCAAAATAAATGCTTCTTAACATATTTGGACTCAAAACTCCTCTTAGTGATTTAATTATATAGGATATGTTTTACTAAGTTTTGAACATGATGACTGGATGTGGGTATTCCATTTAAGTTTTTCTATAATATCTATACCTAAAAATCTCAGTGCCGATCAGTAAGCAATTTCCAACTTATTATAGAGCATCTGCGGTCTGACTACAGACCTGCTTTTACTAAGCTGGAATGATGCCCGCGCCCATAGCACAAGCGGTTAGTCAGTGGCTTCCCACCGCGGCGGCCCGGGTTCGATCCCGGGTCTGGTCAATTGGGATTTGTGATGGACAAAGTGGCGCTGGGGTAGGTTTTCTCCGAGTACTTCGGTTACCCCTGCCAATCTTCATTCCACCAATTGCTCCACAGTCACCCTCACCTATCACCTGGGGCTGGTACAATAGGCCAGAAATGGCCTTAGTACAAGGGACTTAGTCCCACCCCACTAGCAATAAAAAAAAGATGGAATGACATAGCAGCTGTTTTCTTTTTTTAATATTTATTAAAAGGTTAATTACCTGAAACCATGTTTCAAGCTGTTTCATGATCTTATTTATTTTCTGTTGAGCTACATCTTTATCAGTAACCAGTACATTAATATCGTCTGCAAACAATACCATTTCCACACCTTGTGCATTTAGCGGGAGATCATTTATATACATAAGAAACAGCAGTGGTTCCCCTTGTATTGTTTCACTCAAGGGTGATATATGTATTTTGGATATTTTTATTCAGGTGATTTATTTCAACAAATTGTACTCCGTGAGATAATTAAGATTTAAACCATAAATTAGTAACCACTCTGATCCCATAGTAATTTAATTTATCTAGTAATATATTGTAGTCTATCACATCATATGCCTTTGCCAAGTAAAAAAATATTCCTATAACATGTAACCGTCTATCCATCGCCTCCTGTATAATCTCACTAAAGGTCTGGGAAGCTGTTTCTGTCGATTTGTTTTTCCTAAATCCATTTTGCACTTCTGTTAATATGGTATATTTTGTTGCAAAGGTTATCAACCTGTTATACACCAATTTTTCTAGTATTTTGGAGAAAACCGACAAGATATTGGCCTGTAATTACAAACTTCCTGTCTTTCCCCCTTTTTATACAGCAGTCTTACTTCAGCTATTTTCATTTAGCCTGGCCATACATTTTTCACTAAGTAAGGTCAGTGGTCTAGGTCAGTGTGATTGTGTCCAAAAATATGAGTGACCCATCAGAATGAAAGCCCCTCTTAAGAGCTTTTAATTTGTATGGGAATTAGTGTTCTTTCATAATTATGACCAAAGTTACAAGCATTTTAGTGAGGCTGAGTAGACTTAGTGTTAGCTATAGTGATGTGAAGGTTGTGTTGATTAATACGAGTGTTATAATTATTTGTAGCTACAAGTTATAAGAGTTCAGTAAATTAAATTATTAATCCATACACTGTGTCTAGTCACTAACGCAGGACACTATTACTATTAATGCATAACCTATCAAAGTGATGGGGAAATCTTTTCTTTCTCTTTTTCCTTTATCCCTCTTCTATCTCCAAGTTCTAATCTCCCTTACTGCTTTCCCAGCCCCTTTATTTGCCTGTGCTTTATAATTGATCTCCCTTCCTTCCTGCTAACTTCGTGTTGAAACGTTACCTGTACCCTGTTCCTTTTTTCACTTTGTACCTTTGTTTTGTTTCCTTCTTTCTTCCCTATTGTTTTGTCATCTCTTTATTTGTTCATCCTGTTGTCATCCCTTTTTCCTGTAGTATAGCAGGGGATGAAGATAGTTTGGGGTTTCTCCAGTATTCTCATAATGGAATTTTGGATATTCCCAGAGCATAACAGGAATATGTAATTATTTATATGTAGATGTTTTAGTTGTCCTTTTGTTACTAAAATCAAGTAGATTTCTTATTCAAGCTGTATGTTTTTATTCTGGTTCATGGTTTTAGGAATTGGTTCCTAGCTTTACAGGAAATTTGTAACCTTGATTTAAGGTAGCAGCATGGCATTTGCTTGGAGCAACAGAAGAACCCCTTGAAAAATCTGGCGGTAGCTGGTCTTAAGGCCGAGATTTGAACCCGAGATTGCAACAGTTTGTTGAGAATCAGATAGTGTAATAAAGGAAGATAATCTGCATATGTAGGATATTCCAACATCCTAATTCATATGGATTTGAATTATGTTTACATTGTGTTATTATATTTGTTGCAGAGACAACATTATCCAGAAGAAAATCTGGGAGTTTCCACATAGCCCTAGAGCCAGTTCGTGGCCTAGACTCAAGGTGTATGATTTCATCTAAGCGGCAGGAGCCTATCAGTTATAGGTGAGTATTTATTGTTTCCACTTTTTGGGTATTCATTTTTGTAGTAGCTGGTACCCAGGCAGTTTGTTTTGAAAGGAGGTATGTAGCTTTAAACAATAAAAAGCATAGCGCCATAATTTGTTGAAATCAGTTTCTGAATTGAGAAGAACTAACAGTAAACATCAGCAGTGAAGACCATTACATTACTGCTAACTATAATGATTCTGTAGAAACTCAGTTTGCATCATCTTTTGAAGTAAAATTATCGAATACTGTTATTATAGCATATATATCTGCACTTGAATATCATAAATCAGCTGACAGTGGGTGCTTTTTATTGTAAACCAAATGCTATAAATGCAGGGAAGAAACCATGGGAGTTGAATGTTTGCCCAACAGATGGTACAGATAGTGGCAGATGCCAGTATAATGTTAGGGATTTGTTGAACTGGAGTGGAAAAGGTTGATCTGTGTGTGTCAAGAGTAAGATTAGCATTAAACACAAAGCTCTGGGAAGAACTAATCGCATACTTTCCTTTCACCACAATATGATTATTTCATAAGTAGAAAGAGCTCTAATATGTATGCATAATGAAGTCACTAAAACAATAAGGTTTGAAAGGCTGCAGTTTCAGTATTACTGATGGGAGGGATTTATGTTGTACACCGTTGATATGTCCCCAGGTGGATTGATATACATACCAAGTTCCATGAAGATCAGTTGAGGTATTCAAGTAATATTAGCAAATTGAAAGGTGACAGTGTTGGTGTTACTGATGGTCAGGATTTATGAAGTAGGCTGTTGAGATGGACTCAGGTGGCATTATTCATAAAGATCAGTTCAGGCATTCATAATTTTGGGGTGAGGGAGGTATGCACGCGCACGCACACACATATACATACACACAGAGCAAGGTGATTTTATAAGCCTACTTTTTTTTTCAAAGCAAAGGGGTAGACTAATAATGCTCATTCATTAGTTTAATTACCCCTTTACTCAATGAACTCTAATAACAAGGAATATTAATGCTAGAGCCAAAAGATGTAAAATAATGTAGCATGTAGACACAATTGTTAAGTAATGACTATAAACAACGCCTCCTGCTGGGCAACTATCGCAGAATAAGCAAATTTACTGCAGGCAGTTGTTGAGTAACAGCTTCACGAATAAACATGTTCCCACCATAAGGATTGAACTACAACAATGAGGAGCCGTGTTTTCTGCAGGATCCGTGATGGGTTATAAGCAGGACAAGTTTAGAGTTTAGCCAGTTGTTGAGAGTGTTCCAAAGGCTCCCAGAGCTTTCAGGCAGTAAAATATGACTCAGAACCAAGAATCACTGTGCTGGCGAGGGTAATCGACAATTTAGCAGGTAGTTTAGTCAGTTGTGATATTCGCCACCCATTAAGGATGTAAACAGAGGACATTGTTTGGATCCATTAGGAGCAAACACGTAGTGAAGACAAACTGAGAAGACTTAGTACATGCTGTAGTGAACTCCAGAGTACATGAATTAGTGGTAGTGCTGTAGTTATGATCTGGAAGTGTTCAGTAAATCCAATTACCAGTCCAAACCCCATCTGTAGTAACACTCATACACTTGAAGGTATAAAGTTCACAAATTGTGGTGTTGGAACCAGTAATACATTATGATGATTAGGATTCATCACTTATGGTCATCATTCCCAAGGCTGAGTGTTTGCACGTCGCGTTGACTTTCGTGAACTTCGAACGACACTCTCCCTAATGTGTTCCACTGTAGCGTCAGAAACACGTGGCCAACCGGGTGGCTTGGCATGGCGCAAAGAACATACGGTCTGAACAAAATTCTTGTGCCAGGAGTAAATTGTAGGCCTACTGGGAGGTTCCTTGCGATACTGAGTGCAAAATTTCCTTTGAACTTGTGTAGCAGACTTCGTTTCTTCGAACCAAAACACACAATGAGCACACTCTGCATCTGTGAAAGTAGCCATCTTGATTTCAACGATTTCAACTGCGGGAGCGCTCGCGGTGGCGTATTGGTACTACAGTACCACGTGCATGAAACTCTGTGTTTTGCTACATTATGACAGTTCAAAACGTTGTGTATGTCCTCTGTATAAATTTATATAAGCTTTCGAAGTTGTAAAGCTCTTTTTGAAACACCTGTAGTTACGACCTGTACGTTGCCAATAAAACCAATTACCAATCCGAACGGCGTCTCCAGTCGTCGAAACACGTTACATTATTTAAGTTTTGAGGTTTTCACGGCGATGACTATGAAGAAAGTCGTCTTCTGGGATCTGGCGCCGTGTATTCTTGGTTTTAACCGACGTTTCGGATGAACGTATCTCCTCCATCTTCAGGGCAGGTAGTTGCAGCTACTGCTCTCTGTATTCGCATCGCGATTCACCTGCCCTGAAGATGGAGGCGATATGTTCCTCCGAAACGTCGGTTAAAACCAAGAATACACGGCGCCAGATCCTAGAAGATTACTTTCTTCACGTTACATTATTATTCTTAAAATTAGCAGGTTGATTTAATTTTCGCTTATGGCAGACCGCTTCTGTGGTCTAGTGGTCAGAGTTTCTGACTACAGATCCAGAGGTCCGGCTTCGATTCCCGGCGCTACCGGATTTTCTGAGAAGTAGTGGGTCCGGAACATGGTCCACTCAGCCTAATGAGGATAAATGAGGAGCTATTTGAAGGAAATAGCGGCTCCGTCTAGAAAGCCGAAATAACGGCCGTGGGGATTTGTTGCGCTGACCACACAATACCCTCTGTTCACTAAAAGCTGGCACTAACGTCGCCGACAAGTGGCGGTTTTTCAGTCGGTATAGTTCGCTTGTGGACTAGAACCACAGAGTTTGTTTTTGTTTTGTTGTCAGTCCAGTATAGCACCTATTTCACATTGATCATAGATCACACCCAGAGTTACTGGGTTTTTGGACTTTTTCCTTTGTCCGGTATTCTAAGAACTGGCAAACATAACGTTTCAGAAACTGGATCTGTTTGTGTCCTCAGGTGAGGGCGTTGACACCCATGGTTTTGGGTCCTTGGTTCACTGATACCTGTCTAGTGAATGAGGTTAGTTCTTTCTAAGGGCTTCGACAGAGTAGGTGTATCCCCACCCCCCTCACCTGAGGACAGAAACAGATCCAGTTTCCAAAACGTGTTCTCTACCTTTTTGAATACTGGATGATGGACAAAGTCCAAAAATCCAGTGATCTGAGTTTATACACCATTGTCAGAACCCTTTAGAATCTAATAGGTCACACTTTTGATTTTATCTGAAACAGATTATAAATGAAGTTGGTACGTGGCATAAAATGTATACCTCATTAAAATCTACAACTTGATTTTTTTGATGGGTGGGATGCAACATATAAGGGAGAATAGTTTCTGAACCTAAACAGCATTGTCAGAAGTGTTATTAGTGTTAAAAGTGTTAAATTCATTTGGAAAATAGAAGCTTTCATAAATATTGTACTAAGCTTTGCTTTTTCTCTCTCATGCAGGACATCAAAATTTTCCAGTAATCGGCATCGTAAGTTACAACCATTCAGAGAAACGTGACTATCTAACAGTATCAACAGTGCCAGCATTAGAATCAACAACGCTGTTTCCTCCAAGTTCTTGTTGCTGTTGTCTCCGTCTTTATTGTCACCATCACTGAGATCAGTTGTGGATTGCCCACTGTTGCCAAAATTATTGCTGTCACCACTGGTATTACTCCATCATTTGAATCTTTGTCTTCAAAATGGGGAGTGTGAATGTGAACCGCAGCGTGAGCGATGCATTCTACCGCTACAAGATGCCTCGCCTCCGTGCCAAGGTTGAGGGCAAGGGTAATGGCATCAAGACTGTCATTGTCAATATGATAGATGTTGCCAAAGCTATAGGAAGACCTGCCACATGTAAGTACAAAGTTTATATACAGTTTACCCAAAATGTGGGTGTACAGTTGTAAGATTGTTCTTGGTACAGGTTGTTTAGATATAAACATAATTTCACTGGATTAGGATTTTATCAGATTTTGAGTTTCTCTATTAGCAGTGTTGAACCTTGAGGCTCCATAATAAAAAAGTAAAAAAAAAAAAAAAAATTAAAGTTATCCCTGTAACAGGCTGTGAAGGCCCATAGGGTGGTGAGACATTGAGGGTCCCACATCGCTCAAAGATGGCTGTAAGGTTGTCAGCCCTACGCACCAGCTGCACTTTACTCCCCAGGAAAATTATTTAATTAATTCCTGGTGTATAAGGCTGACAACCTTACCGCCATCTTTGAGCCAATTGTCTAGATAATGTGGGACCCTCAACGTCTCAGAACCCTGTGGGCCTTCATGGCCTGTTACAGGGATAGATTTACTTACATTTTACTAAGCGGCCTCCGTAGTCTAGAGGTAACGTTCCCACCTCATGACTCGTAGTACGCGGGTTCAAATACCCGGCGGAGGTCGTCGAATTTTTAAGGGCGGAAAAATTCAGGGAACAAGTCCTCCGGGAGGGACTTTAAGCCGTGGGTCCCGTGTCGTAGCTTTAGGGCACGTAAAAGAACCTCATACCTCCAAAGGAGGTCACTGAGCCAAAATTGCGGACGTTTCCTGCCCAACAGCAGTCACTAATACCTCCGGTAGATGGGGGAAGCATTATAGATACTTCTCAGCCAGTAGAGCTGGTCTCGCTGGCTGGGCGGGACTGATGGTAAGCACCAATACCGGTAGGATATAGAGACTGGTAGAACTCATAAGAGGGAAGCACAGTGGACCACTACAGGTCTAAGTGCATGGGGAAATCCGCCCTCTCTAATAACTAACTAACTAAACTGACTTTTTTTACTTTTAACTCATTTCTGTTAGATCCTGAGTTGACCCGCAGGGCGATAGTGCGGCTAGAAGGATTAGGTCAACTGAAAAAATTCAGTGACCTAATTGGGACTTGAACCCGCGACCTTCTGGTCTTATATATTCATACCAAAGTACTACTGCCTCCCATGATTTTGCAACTCCAAAGTTAAGTTTCAAGTATGACACATTATCAATTTTTGTAATATACTGAAAGAGATTGTGTGTTTGAAGTAATTAATGGCGTAAGTCACTTTTGAATATATTTCTGAGACAAAATGTGAACCCTGTTGGAAGGAAATCTTAAAAACATTACCCACGACCTTACCACCATCTTTGAGCCAATTGTCTAGATAATGTGGGACCCTCAAAGTCTCACAACCCTATGGACCTTCACGGCCTGTTACAGGGATAACTTTACTAACTTTTTACTTTTTCTAGTATGGATTGTGCAGCAGTTCATTCTGTTCAGTCTCCTGTTATGTAGCTGGGCCTTTATGTTTTATAATTCTGGAGAGATTCTACCACCTGTTCTGAGTGTTCAGCCCATTGTCATTATCTAGCTAAATAAGTAGTTATATGTAGTATATCATATAACATTAATTCTAGTTAATTTATATTATCTGTTTCATATACAGTCAACTCTCGATTATCCGGGATAATGGTGGGGATGGAAATCAAGATTAATCGAAAACCCGTTTAAGACAAATTTTATTAAAAGTAGTACTGTAATACTGTACCTTCATAATACTATAGGCCTACCTGTATTTAAATTTATTCAACCTCATTTTTATGTCATCTCATGGCCTATTTAATACTTTTTTTACATTACACTGAAATATGAATTAGTTATTTCAATCACAGTCTTCAACAACATCCAACATTTTTTATGAGTATTCACACTTAACACTTAAAAAAATTAATATTGTTGTTTACTTTTTCGCGGCATNAATGCAGAGCTCGGTTCACACTAGTGCGAAAATAGTGTTACAACTCGCCATGTGAAACAAAAGTGAATGAATATTAAACAACATATAAGCCTCAAAAAAGCCTCAGTAGCCCCGGTTAAGCTGCAAACCGGTTAATCCGCCCCCGGGTAATCGAGAGTTGACTGTATATGATATTCTCAAGATAAAATATTACAAATCCACGAATTGTGAATATGTAGGAAAATTTAGGAACACAATGTATTTTATTTAAATTGTGCCATTGAAGTGTGGGAACTGCTCACAGTCAAGCAAGTGTGACAATGCAAGGTTCATTGCTTAGTTTATATGTTCTTTAGTGGACAGAACAGGGCTGTTCATGCCAAGTATATCTCCACTGGCAAAGAAAGAAGTATATTCAATTTCATTTTCTTGTGTGATAATTTTGAACTTCCACTATTGAAAAGCCATATATATTTTGTAATATATATAATATGTATAATGATGATTATATACATGTTTATTTTTACTAATACCTTTTAATAAACACATTTAAAGCAGGAAGGTGCAGTGTAAAAGCAAGATGTCTTATTTTCTCCTTAACGTAAAAAGGGTAATGTGAACATCTGTTCTCTTGAGACTACAGAATAATTTGTCTCTAAGGAAATCATGTCATTAGAGTTGTACTTTATGTTCTTATGCAAGTGAAGTAGATTTTAATGTGAACTTCTTTTCCACATAGACCCCACAAAATACTTTGGCTGTGAACTGGGTGCTCAGACCCAATTTGACTTCAAGAATGACCGCTTCATTGTGAATGGTTCACATGATGCTACAAAGCTGCAGGACTTGCTTGATGGTTTCATTCGCAAGTTTGTGTTGTGTCCCGAGTGCGACAATCCAGAAACCACATTGACAGTGAGTCAGAAAAAGTCAACCATCAACCAAGCATGCAAGGCTTGTGGCTATCATGGACCTCTTGAGTTCAACCACAAACTGAACACTTTCATCATCAAGAACCCTCCAAGTAAGTCCTTTATGCTTTCATAAGTAATTCTCACTGTTGTACAGTATTAGTGTATAGCACTCCATCTTATAGTTATGATGAAATTAAGAATTGAATAAATGCAGGACTGTTAACTATTACTCAGTTTTCTCATACTCTGTATGAGAATATTAACAACATCACATACTGCATTTCCTCCCTATATGTTGTTGCTACTTTTTGCCATTTTCATCAGATTCTTCCAATCAAAATATTTGTTAAAGTGTTTCAACTAGTGAATCTGGTCTTGATCTCAACATGACCACAGAATTTTGCGAGATCACCATGTTGTTACTTTTCAACAGGGTGCTTTTAAAGTTCATAGATGACCATATGTGTGCATGTCTGTGCACATGTCAGAAGCTTCTACCAAACTTCTAGGGAATATTGTTTGAGCCAATGTAATCAAACATACCGCTGCCCGAAATTTAACAGTTACAGAGATACAAGAGAAGTTTTAAAGGAAATGAGATAGTCTGTTTTGTTGAAATTATGTGTGGCAATTCTCTGACATGGAGTAAAAAGCTTTTTGGCACCTCACTGTGCAGGTTAATGCTTGGTACTAACCAGTCCCCAGTTAGTTAAAGTTGATAGTTTATGTGGCACAGTTTTGTTAGCTCAGTGTTATCATAACATTTACCTTCAGCATTAATGTGAGGTGCTCTCATAAAACTGACTTTTGCATTTCATGTTCCAATTCTGTAGTGGTAGTGTACATATTCTGCTGTTGAAAAGTAACAAAGATGTTTTCTCAGTGGAAGGACTGCAAATAGAAAAATATTTGTTAATGTTCATTGAATGATGTTTGAAATTGGTTTGTCTCTAAGTGTATGTGCATGTGCACATGCACATGTGGCACCACCCCTCTTCCCCCACCTGAAAGGGAAGTATTGCCAAATGTGAATGTATCAGAAAACATTCTTGAGATGGTAGAGCCCATGATTAAGCATTCATAGAATTGCTGGTCACAGTGACATTCTGCATATGCATATGGCAAACATAATTGTAGCCAATCAGTATTCATATCATGAGAGCAAGGTTCATCATCTTCAAATTGGAGTCCTTGCTCTGCATATGGGTTTATGTCATTGGCTCAAAGAAGACTGATAGGTGAGAAGTGTAATTTGTTTCATGGATGAAGATTCCTTTGTATAGGACAGTAGAAATATGTGAAATGTCCATACATTAACATCTGTACATCCACATCTGATGAAAGTTACTTCCAGAGGAGATTCTCAGTGCATGTGTGGATTTGTTTGCTTAGGAATAAGTTAAGAGGACCAGTCACTTTGGTCACCATCTAACTGAACATGTTATGAATTATTTTTGAGAAATTAATTGCCAAGTTTGTTCACACTTCATACACACTTTACAGTTCATACTTCATATGAGTGGGAATACGTACATTATTGTTTTCCAAATTTTTGGACAGGTCATATCAGACCACACATCTTGCCACTGAGGTTGCCAGACTTAACCCAGCCAATTACTTTTTTTGGGCCACAGCACAAAACCTGCACTGCTTCATATTGTCACATGTAGGATGGTACGCGTGACGAGAATGATGGGTTTTATTGGCAGCTTGGTTACAACCTCTCTTAATAACACTTAAATACAGTGCTATCACTGATTACACACTAGGATTCCCAGTCTTCACTAGTTGTCTTCTGGCAACGGAGCTCAACATAGAAACTAGCACATCAAAACACTATGGACATTACACATGAATAAGGTCTTCTAATCACACACACAGTCTTCACACAACGAACTTTCCCTAGCTGTTTTTCACCGAGAACTCCTCACTGTCACTTAAACACTAAAATCTGTTTTGTTCTCTAACTGTCGTTATATAGCCTCCACACCGACCAACAGAAAACGGTCTCTAGTGTTGTAGAGGAGTGTTTACCACGACATTGCATAGCAACAGTTGCGGCATGGACTCCATAGAAAGCCAGTCACCTGATCGCCATCTCATTAGCCCATTGGCCCACTGACTGTTGCCCAGCAACGAACTATAAACATTCACCCTATTGTTGAGTGGGCTTTTGCGACTGAAGGTTGTTTACAGTTCATTACCTAGAAACACTCTTTTTCCATCCACATTAGAATATTTTTGTATTGGCAGATCACATACACAGTCTCCAGTAGACCAGTTGCTACAGCTGCCCAGTCAATACTGATGTCCTGAGAAGTGTATGGATTCTCAAGGAGGAATATTTGAACAGTTGCTCTGATTTTGTTTTGTGTATTTAATAGTTTGGTCAATTATAAGTGTGTTACAACTCATTTTCTTTAGTACTTCACCTGTCTGTATCACTTAACCTTCAGATGGGATGTGTTTGATTATTTAAACCCAAATTAACCCAAGGAACATTTGCTAGAACTTTGGGATGAACCTCCCAGTACATCCTATATATATTTCATGACCTCAAAGATTTGACATCATGTTACTACTACTTAATGTAAAGTCAATTTACTTAATTTATAAATACTCAAATTTATCACTTGTCATTTAATGAGAAATGTTTCATCCAATAACTGTGCTATTTTTCATTATGAAATTAATAAGAATGTTATGTTTTTCAAAGATCCATTATTATACCTATACAGTGGAACCTCGCTTAACGAGCATAATTCGTTCCAGAATCTTACTCGTAATGCGGAACACTCGTTAAGTGAAACAGTTTTTCCCATGTAAATTGATGTAAAATACGATAGTGCTTTCCATGCTGAAAATAATACTCAGAAAATTTTATGTATAACGTTTATTAAAAAAATATATATATATACATTGTTAAGGAGTGTGAATCATCTTCATCTTTTCTTCTATGCGGAATGAACCAGCCTGGAATACGAATTTGATTTGCAGAAAAAAAAATTGAAATAATTAGTTTATTATTTATGATGCATATCTAATTCTCTTTTACTAGAAAGCTGTCTAGAGACATTTGTTTTTGCCGATGCTTCAAAATTTGGTGAAAATGCGACACAGCATTATCATTAAATAAATTTGTAGCGCACATAGCCACTGCCTTATTGGGGTGATGCTTCTCAGTGTATGATGCAACAGTTTCCCATGCTTTCAGCATTTCTCTTATTGCGCCAGAAGACTGTTGCTTTGCTTTTACCTCCTCCTCCTCCTCCTCCTCTGACAAACTCTCCTCCAAAACTTCTTGCTGTGAAACATAATGCAACTCCATAAGCTCTTCGGTGGTCAGCTCTTGGCTGTGCTCTTCCACAAGCTCATCGGTGTCATTGTTATCCACCCCCAGCCCCATGATCCTGGCCAAAGACACAATCTCCTTGACTACAGGCTCCACACGTACTATCTCAAACCCCTCAAAGTCACATTCGACAACGATCTCCAGCCAAAGCTTCTTGCAAGCAGAAGTGAGGGTTCTCTTGGTAACCCCTTCCCACGCCCTTTCAATCATCTTGAGGCAGGCAACGTTGTGGAAGTGATATTTCCAAAACTCTCTGAGAGTGAGATTGGTCCCTTCAGTCACCTCAAAACAACACTCAAAGAGTGCTTTAGTGTAGAGCTTCTTAAAGTTAGAAATAACCTGCTGGTCCATAGGCTGGAGTAACGGAGTGGTGTTGGGAGGCAGAAACTAGATCTTGATGAATTTAAATTCTTCAAGGAGGTTATCTTGTAGGTCTGGAGGATGGGCAGAAGCGTTATCCATAACAAGCAAGACATGGAGTGGCAGATTCATCTCAAGCAAATATTTTTTCACAGAAGGACCAAACACTTCATTGATCCAATCAGTAAAAAGGTCCCAAGCCTTGTTGTTGGACCTCCACGTCACATTTAGCCTGCTCTTCTGAACTTTACACTTCTTGAAGGCTCGTGGAGTTCCTGAATGGTAAACAAGCAGCGGTTTAATTTTCAAATCACCGCTTGCATTGGTACAAAATAGCAGCGTGAGATGGTCTTTCATTGGCTTATGGCCGTGCAGTGCATTATCCTCTGCTGTTATATAGGTTTGCTTCGGCATCTTTTTCAAGAAGAGACCTGTCTCGTCACAATTAAAAACCTGTTGCGGCAGGTAACCCTCAGAATCTACAAGCTTCTTGAAGTCGCTGATGGAGTTCTCTGCTGCCTTTGTGTCGGAGCTTACTGCTTCACCGTGCCTTACAACGCTGTGGATGCCGGTTCTTCTCTTAAACTTCTCGAACCCTCCATGATTTCCCTTAAATGCTTCTTCTTCGGCCATTGATGATCCTGGCGTCTTCTTAACGAGGTTGGCGAAAATCACTTTCGCCTTCTCACAAATGAAGTTCTTGTGTTGCCTTGCAATTGCTTTTCGTTTATCCATATGAGGAGCAACCTTTTAGCATCATCGAGAATACGTAACTGTTGTGTAGATATTCTTGTCACCCCCTTTGAATCATCTCTCTCCCTAATCTTGTCCTTGTTCTTGAAGATAGTGCAAATCGTTGATGTAGACCAGTTGTATGTGCGTGCTAGATCAGCCATGCTCACACCTCGTTCTTTGCTTTTCAGTGATTTTACGTTTCATTTCTGAGTTTATTTTTATTCTCTTATGGCTGTCTTTTTGCGGCTTCTTCTTGGGGACATGTTTGCAATGGTTATTAAACTTTGCACAAAAAAATCACAAATAATATGTCTGAACACAAGTTTGGAAAAATGTGTGATCACAAGTGACACTAAGATGCTAGCAGAACAAGTGCTAAACACAGACCGATGTAGCAAGCGCACAATCCGGGACTTCCCCTCTCGTGGCTCATTAAGCGAGTCATTTTTTACAATTTGTTTTGCTTGTTATGCAAATTACTCGTTATGAGAGTTGCTCGCTAAGCAAGGTTCCACTGTATTTCAAGATTATTATTATTATTATTATTCTTCCTCAAGATTTCTTACAGCTGCTATGTTGAACCCTTTGAATGTAATTATTTAAAGATATGGCATGGCATCTGGAATATATCTAATGACATGTCACCTTTACAGGACATCATTGAAGTGAGCAGTTTCATCATGTGTAATTAGTGGCTGAATCATTAACACTTTACGGACCGGCAATTTAAATATTTAAATCACCATGGGGACCGGCATTTTTAAACCTACTACCCTAACTTGTGCACTGTTCACTTCAAAAATTAATATAAATTCTCCTAATTAATTTTATGAACTGAAATTTTTGGAGAACACTTACCAGTGCTCCTAGAAGTTCTTGAGAGTGTGATATTTATGGAAGCATTCCCAATTGTGAAGTGGCATTACACAGAACTTGCAAATGTAGACAGTCATACTCCTTTTTTTGTGAACTGTGCAAACACAGCATTGCCTAGAAGGATGCTTCCCCTTGGAATGTTTACTCTTCACAGTTTTCATGAGGGCATGTTTCCGCATATCACCCGAGAGTCGCCCAGAGGGGTCCACATGAGGCCTGCATGGGGTGGGAGTTGATGGGCCCAGTCGCACTAAGTCTGTGTCTGACTCTTGTTCTGCCGCCACCATCTGGTCTGTAGCCCATTTGTTTCACCCCCCTCCCCCCGATTTCCAGTAAACTGTCCCACAGTAAGCGTTTTGTCTACTTTTTCCCATGTGGCAGTCCCCACAATGTTACTACCCGCATTTTTGTCGAAGCTGCTGTCACTTTTACTGTCTGTGACCACAATTATTTGTTGTCCCCTGTCACTGCCACTGTCTGAGTCACTATCGCTACACATCTCACAAGGCATGTCAGATAGCTCATCGGAGAACAAGTCAGATATTTCTTGTTCTCCGAGAGATCGCTTGGTCTTCAGCCGCTTTTGTCCTTGATCCATATTGCACTACTAACTTCCTGCCTGGTACATAGAGCTTGAAGACGAACAAAGGCATTTTCCTTTGGAGTGGGATAGGAAAACAGTGAGGTCATGTTACTGACTACTAAGCAAACATTCAGGAAGTCTGTTACGCACCAGTTATTCATCTACATGGCGCCAGTGCAAGGTATAATGTGTTGCAACATAACATGTCCTAAAATCATAATATTATGCGACCAGTCCACCACGTTTAAAAGTGAAAAGCATAATATTTTGTGACTGGTCCACAAAATGTTAAGTTAAATGGCCTTGAGAATGATGTAATGACTACCCATCCAGTGTCCAATTTTATATGGTGAGACTTTGCTGTAACTTTTGGAGTGTACTATGATATGCTTAAAGAAGGATCATCTATGATTATAAAAATACACCTGATGGTTGATGAAGACAACTTGTATAAGGCAGACTATGAGATGGTATTTAGCATATCATACATTTATGAATATATGGGAACCTGAAGGTATTTTAAAATTAAAGAACACATAACCATGTAGTTCATTAGGATTATGAAGTTTTCATCAAGTTAACACTTTGAGATTTTCCACAGTGATGTAAAGAATAACATTAGTCATGTTAGCCTTCTTCCACTGTTCGTGCATTCGACCTCCTCCATGAGTTGGGAAAGTTTTTGTAGAATTGACCAAATGCTCTCTGGATCTTGTAATGTTCACTTGCTTGGGAAGTCTTTGAATAAAGAATGAATAATGATAGGGTTTTAAATGTTTTGAGAATGTGTATAACAGTAGCTGAAACCATGTTGGTTTTGTTCCATTTAGATTTGAATCCAGCTGCACAGGGATCATCTTTAACAGAAGGTAAACGAGGCAAACGCTCAAAGAAGGCAAATGGTGAGTCTAATGGAACTAATGGAACTGAAGATGGTGGTCGCTCCTCTGATAATGACAGCAATGAACAGGTCGTTGAGGCTCCAGACAGACTGGCAGATGAGAATGTAAGTATTTTTGTCACAACTTGTTAGTTTAATTGTAGAAGGGACAGAATCAGTTCCACAAACTGCATAAAATGGACATTTGTGTCCCAGAAAATACAGTTCAAATTATTCAATGGATGAGATATTCACTGTTAACGTATGTGCAGTAAAACTGTACTTTTAACTTAGGCAGGGTTACCAAACTTAAGAATGATTAACAGGCACTTCCCTTGAAATTGTCTTGGTTCCCAAAAAAATCGTCTGATTTTTTTAGGGTTAGACTGACACAAACTTCTTTGATTTGGAAAATGTTTATACCAAATTCATGTCAAAAGTTTTGCATGTTTGCATGCCTCATGACTTGTACTATATAGTGTTTCAGTTGGATGCCATTTTGACTACAGTCTTTTTGGATATGATGCTTTGTTGTTTAGTAGGTAGGTAATAGGTATTTATCTACAAAACTGAATAGCATTGCATCCCAAAAGTCTATTCTTGGTACTCTCAGCTGCTAGAATATCGTCTTACCTGGACATCTGTTGGACTGAGGTTAAATATGCATACAATTAACTGTGAGGTAGAGGGGCTATCAGTACTGGGATATCCACACACTTTGTTTGAAATGTGTTGTCATAGGCAGTGAATATGTTATCTGTGTTAAGCTACATTTTCTGGTTCATGTTATATTAGTAAGAATAATGTCATGTGCACTAGTGATTATAGATGAGGTTTCAATTGGCGACTCAATTTATTAACCGCTTACCAGGTCATAACTCCCAAAAACTATAACACTATCACTGATTTCAACACTTCATAAATCACCACCCACTAAGACTTCTCCAGCCTGCAGTGTCTTCACTAGACATTTCCTGGGTAATGGATTTTAACAGTGGAGACTCTTCAGCTTCACACATCCAAGTCCTCTCTTCACAGACTCCCATATAGAACTAACAACTGACCAACCTCCAGACTTTGTCTTGCTTATGACCTCTTGGCACAGGCCACATAGAAAAGATAGCTCTTCCATTGTTGTGCTGGTGCTTTATTAAGAATCTGCTACCTAACAACGGGAATGATTTTAATAAGCCATAGCCTAGAAATCGATTTGGTAGATTTGCCTGTCATGTGGTTGTCCAATAGTAACGGATCTGCACACTACTGTAAGATGGGTTGGGCATATACCACACATAGGAACAGCTGGAAATTAAAATGTAAATTGTTAGTATGGGTTGGAGAAAAACATTAAAATAGGTCTTGTAAAAAAATACATTGAAGTCTGAAGTAGATTGATCCATGAAATATACCATGTTTTGTGGTGTGGTAGAAATTTGTTGACATTGGTCCAAAGTGTCTGTAACTTCTGCAAGACTGTGTTAGTGTCACATGTCAGAAGATAGTACTCTTCATAGTCATAGAATTTTACTGATATTCCTCTGAAATGCCAGTAATTTCTACCAGACTGCAGTTGTGTTGCATGTGAAGAGAGAGCATTCTTCATCTTCACTGCTTTGAGAACCTCAGATCTCATATGGATAGAACTATTTCAAGATAGGGTCCAGTGACAGGCTTTCTTAAAGATCATACTGAATCTGCCGGTTGTGTAAAAGAAGGCATTTGGAGCTAGTTGCAGTGAAATCCCCAGTTAATGTTTATTTCTTTAAATTTTCCTAATTTAGGATCAGTGTATATGGCCCTCCCAGTTGTCTCCTTGTTTCTGTATTTTTCATTTTCCTTACTTTATTTCTCAAGTCCATTGTACTGCTAGGGAATTTTGTATGGAATATATAAAATACGAAGTCTTCATGCTGACTAAATATAATGAAGTCTTCTCAGGCTTATTGCATATTAACATGGCTGAATGCCCAAGGGGATTTTATTTCGTCTTTAATGGGAGGTTTCACTGAACCTTGTTAGATGTTTAGTTATTATGGATAAATTTTGTGTGCCACAGGATGAGGATGATGGAAAGTGGGCGGCAGAAGTATCAGAGGAAGCTGTTAGAGCTCGCCTGCAAGAGCTCACTGATGGAGCCAAAGGAATGACCATTACTGATGACCTTGAGAAGACAGAGAAGGAACGCATGGACTTGCTGTATGAATTCAGCAAGATCAGACGTGATGCTGGTCAATTGATGGAGAATAATGCTCACAAGGAGTTGGTTGCTGAGGCTGAGCGCCTGGAGATCAAGTCCAAAGCACCACTTGTCTTAGCTGAATTGCTCTTTGATCAGAACATTCATACACAGGTATGACAGTTTCAGAGTGATAAAGAAAGTTAGTTCCTTTCTTTCTAAAGATTTCAGTAATTGTGAGGAAACTAATTATGTGTTAGTGGAAGATTGCAGTATATAGTGAAGTATGTATTTCTGGAGACCATTGCATTCCCTGCTTAATACTGAATATAGTTTGTATTACAGTGGGGATATCATTTTTGTTATATAAAAAATATCCTTCCAAGTAAAATTGTTACTGAAGAGTTCTGTCATCTGGGTATAATGCTGTGTAGTCCTGTGAAAGTCGGTTGACATTTTGGAGGAACATGTTTCCTCCACCTTCAGTTTGAAGAATGATCTAAGCGAGACACCAGGATGAAGTGGGCACTAAGCAGAACGTTATATGCCGGACTATAAAACTCTTCATAGTTATTGCTCTGTGAACCTCATATGCAATGAAATTGTTGCGGCCCTCAACTTTCACTGATGGAACACTGTAACAAATTATGTAGAACTTAATGATGTCAGTCTCAGTCTTGACAGTCTAGCTGGAAGCAGGGCCGTGGCAACTCTTTGTTCATCTGTACAAAAGGAATGCAAGCCTTACAAGCAGGTGGTATGAAGTCTGTGACACATTTTTAGTGATTCAGTGCTTTGCATTTTATTCTGTAAACATGTAGAAATGCAAAAAGTACCTTGTGGATTCTAACAGTTTCCCATGTTATGATTTGTGGAACAATAGAGAATTTGTACTGGAAAGTTTTTATGTTATTACTAGCTGTACCCGGCCACACGTTGCTGTGGCAGATCGAGTGAATTGCTTCCGCTCCGCGAGTGCGACAACCTAAGTTTGATCCTCTGCGAGGCATTATTTGGATGAACTAAAGCAGATTGATTGCACTGAAGAAGAAGAAAGAAAGTTATAACAAAAACATATAAAAATGCAAAACATTAAAAAAGGAAAGAACACGAACTGGAACACAAAGAAACAAACAAAAATAAAAAATACTAACAAAATATTTCAATTCAAACGCAGATCAATCAACACAGCTCACTCCCACCGCCAATTGCACTGAAAAATAAGGAGAACAGTTAAGAAAACGAAATGAAAAACTATGAAAAATTAACTATACTCACGAAATGAACGACGTATAACATGTTACAGTATGTTAATATTGAGTACAATTAATATTTTAACAAGCAACCAACCTGTCACAGGTGTGACATATGTCACACATGATTTTAACATCATAAAGTCTTAAAATACATTTTTAGTGAGTGACATGTTCTTGATGTCTTTTAAATTGTTGCATTATTTACATGTACTTTGATAATAAGAATATGTCGCATGTTACCTATGTAACGTTGTTGTGGTCACGTGTCTCCTATTCAGAGCGACAAATAACTTCCACGTACGTCTCGGATTCAGCGAATAAGTTATTGAACGCTCACTTTTACAGCAGCAAGTACAATTATTATCACGTCCAGTATCACCAAAAAACTCTTCGGAGCTGGACTGTTATAACCTAGTTTAGGATGCAATAGAGGGCACTTTCGCCCAGGGTTCGATTTCACGTGTTGTGTGCTCGCTGCTGCGATTATTCCTAGACAACGATCTGTTGGGATTCGATGGACAACAGAACACTCCGTAGAAGTGTTTGGTTTTATCTGTTGTAACACAACGGAACCTCTTATCCTCTCATCTCTGGGGAAACACATTTGTTGTTTCGGCAATTCCTATGCAACGGCCCACTGTTATTGCGTTTCCATGGAAGTATACTTTCCGGTTTCATCCGTTGTTACGCAACGGAACCTCTTATCCTATGAAACTGTTCTGGTGTTACTATGGAAACGACTGCTGGATTCGGAACATGTGGCATCTATATAACAGGTACATAAAAAAACGCACGTATTCGAATGTACCTCTTATCCTCTCATCTCCGGGTAAACACGTTTGTTGTTATGCAACTGTTCTAGCATTACTATGGAAATGACTGCTGGATTCGGAACATGTGACATGTTTTTACCTGTCACAGGTGTGACATCTATATAATAGGTACATAAAAAACGCGCATATTTGAATGCAATGTTGTGTCAAAATTTCAAAGCAATCGGTGAAGAACTTTCGGAGATCTTCGATCAGAGACAAACGAACATTTACATTTTTAGTTATATAGACGTATAAGCAGGGTTTTGTTTGAGGATTATAGGATGTGCCTTGGTTTAATATGATGGGGAAATAGTTCACTGTGCTGTAAATAAACTGTTCCTCCTTTTCAGTTTTCAGCTTTTATGAATTCCTCCAAAGTTTATAAATTCTATTGTTGTATATACAGTTATAGTATTTGTGAACCTAGCTTCACCTCTTTTTCTTACCTGCCATACATGTTTGTGCTAATCTGTTTTGAGGTCCCCTCTGTTTTGTGAAGTGTTTCGTGGACATATGGGAAGCTCGAGTGGAAGGAAAGGCAGAAGCTTTCTGTCCTCCCATGTTTCTTCTGCTATACTTGTAAGCACAAATGTCTCTTAATGTGACACTGCTATGAGTACTTCATAATTTGTCATGAAATTTAGTTAAAAAATGTGATCATCTTTAAAATATGTCTAAAGTAGTTGGCATGTTTCTCATCATTAGAGAAACAGAGACCATTTCCTTTCCAATCTCTCCCATTATGGTCTCATTATCTTCTGTCTGTCTGGCAGGCATGAATGAATCCATTTCATAAATGGAAGTGCTCATGACGCAGGATTTCATTTTACTGCCAGTGATAAGGTATTGATAATGAAGATCCAGCAGTTTGATGACTTCAGATCACAGTGGCATTTGGTAATGCCTAAAGTCTAAATAAACTTCACCACAAAACTTCCAGCTTCTAACATATCCAGTTGTGCAAGTCTTGGTAGTGACAGCATTGTGGAATAACCAGCTTAAAAATGAAAAGAGAGGAACCCAGCATGATACAGTGAATTCCTGTGTAGTTGCTAAATAGTGAATTATTGACATACAGAATTAGCCATGTGTTGAAATTTAAAGTTCTCAAAGCAGCAAATGTTCTTTACAGTCTTTTGGGTTGTGATGCCATGTAATTTCATAGATAAGGCTTCCTGACAGCTTGTTGTGACATCCTAGAAAACCACTCTTGACACTATTGCCTGTCATGTGGCTTGATGACCAATTGACCTTATGTTCACAGGTGAAGAAATACCGCATCCTGTTTCTGCGTTTCACTCACGAGGATCCAAAAGCTCAGAAGTACTTGATTGGCGGTATTGAGCAGGTGATTGCTTTGCACAAGGATGCTCTTCTGCCAAAAGTGCCTGGAATATTCAAGGTTATTTTAGTTCTAATGATACGTTTTTAAACTTTTACATATAAATCTCAGATACCACAAACATGCAAGCCTTGCAGGATGATTTCAAAATCTTTAAGTACCATGTTTGTTTGAGGAATTGATGCCTTCACATAATTTGCACACCTTTCTTTAGACAAGATATTTTAGGAAAGGAATTATATTCCATACTTTTAACTCCAACTTTTGGCCACAAATAATACGTTAAATAGGTATGAACAATAATGCAATCTCTTGTCTTCATGTAGTCTCCTAATTTATACATTTTCATTTTGACCAAACAAGTTGGCCTTTTACATTTTGCATTCTAACATGTATGCTTTCTTGGCTAACTAGATACAGGCACATGAATAAAATCTGTCCAAAAATAAGCCTTTTTATATTCAGTGGTCTTTAGATCAGGGTTCTTCAGTCACATTATTTGCTGAAATGTTATGTAAATATGGGTCCTGTTCTCAAGGGTTTTGGAACTGCAGGCATTTGAAATGTAGGTTGACTTTGAATTTATTACTGGAAATAAACTTTTTAGTGGGAAAGGGATAAGATAAACTGATCTCATTTAGTTTATGTCACTTAAAGCAGTTCAAAATATGTGCCATCAACTTGGACACACAGCTTGGTTCGTTTAACTAGGGAACATGTAAACTAACAAGGAAATGCCACATTGTTAATGTGTTTAGCAGCACCAGAAATATGCTGAAGGAATTTTGTCTTGTGTCACTTCACATTCTTTAGGTTATCCAATACGCTCTAAGGGGCTGAGATCCAGTGGATGTGGTGGTCAGTTTAGTAGACCAACATCACTAATCCAGTGGATAGTGAACTGTTCATTCCAATACAGTGTGATGTTCCTAATGAAATGCTGGGATGCTTTTTCATGCCAGTAGTACATGTGCAAATATTTTATAAGCGTATTACAAGGTGGTTCAAATATGACCGAGACTGATTTGTGTGTAAACAAGCTGCACTGTGCAGCAGCTGTGCAACCTTGAGAAAGTGAAGCCACAACCTCCACCCTCCCTCNCCCCCCCCCCCTGTTTGGGTTAGAACCTGTTCAGCCCTGCCTGGGAGTTGCTAGAGCGATGAGCGAACAGAAGGTATTGCTGAGATTGGAACAATGCATTGTGATCAAATTCCTCATTGGAGAAAACATCCTGTCCGCTGAAATTCACCACAGACTCCAACAACAGTATGAAGAGTGTCTCTCACAGACCTGTGGGTTTGAGTGGTGTAAGTGCTTCAGAGAGGGCAGAGCACGCGTGGAGAATGAACCGCATGATCGTTGGCTGTGAACATCCATCACCGAGCCAAACATTGATCGTGCAGACGCACTTATTCATGGGAATAGGCGGATCACTATCAAGGAACTTGGAGCAATGGTGTCCATCAGTGTTTGTAGTGCAGAAGATATTGTGAAATACCACCTGCACTATCGCAAGGTGAATGCATGGTGGGTACCACACACTTTGACGGACGTGAACAAAATGGTGTGCATGCAAGCTGCCAGTCATCTCCTACAGCAGTTTGAAGATGAAGGTGATGCATTTTTGAAGTCTATTGTGACCATCGATGAAACATGGGTGCACAACTTCATTCCCGAGTCCCAGCAGTCATCACGCGAGTGGTGGCATACCAGTTCTCCCAAACCCAAGTGAGCGCGGAAGAGCCATTCGGCAGGAAAAGTGATGGCAACATTCTTCTGGGACTGGCAGGGGGTTATCCATGTAGACTTTCTGACAGATGCCAGAACAGTCAATGCAGCTTATTACTCAGACCTCCTGGCAACAGACGTGAAGGAAAAGATCTGATCCGAGTGGAAGACATGTGGAAAGCGGGTAGCCTTCCTTCTTGACAATGCACGCCCCTATACAGCCAAAACAACGATGCAAACCCTCCGGAAATTGAAATGGAACCTTCTGACACATCCGTCATACAGTCCCGATTTGGCCCCAAGTGATTTCTGCCTGTTCGGAAGTCTCAAATCAGACTTGCAAGGCATATGGTTTGTGGACGACACCGTCATCCAAACTGTTCTGGAGTGGATACACCGCCAACCACAAGCCTCTTTGGAAAGGGCATCAGAATGCTTCCAGAACGTTGGAAAAAATGTATTGACTCTGGAGGGGAGTACGTTGAAGACTGACATGTGCTAGTAAGTGTTTGGCAATTATGGTTTTTTAAAAAAAGAAATCAGTCCAGGTCATATTTGAACAACCTTGTACGTTACTTGTAACATGCAAAATACAACAGTGTAACAACAGAGCAGCAGTTTTCATCTACAGTCTTATACACCTGATAAAGGCATGTTAGGCCGAAACATGTAGCGTTAAGTAAATAATAGTAAGAGACAAAGAGCTTTTGAAGTGTGAATTTTAATATAGGGATGAAGTTGCACAGAGAAGGTGGAGTGAGAGCTGAAATTGGGTGCTTCAATACAGTATTGTAAATTGTTTGCAGATGTTCTATGATGCTGATATTCTGGAGGAGAAAGTTCTGCTGGAGTGGGCAGGGAAAGTTAGTAAGAAGTATGTGAGCCGAGAGTTGAGCCAGGAGATCCACACCAAGGCAGAGCCTTTCATCAAGTGGCTTAAAGAGGCAGAAGAGGAAGATGACACAGATAGTGAAGATGAGGAAGAAGATGATGATCTGGAAGTAAGTACATGAAATTTGTTAATTTTTGACAGTGTGTGGTGCAGAACTCGCATTTTGTGCACTGTGGTACTGTAAAATAAGCCTTAGCCACTTTCTGCCTTATATTCTTAATTCGTTCATTCATAATTACTCTCAAATTTAATTTGACATTAAATGGACTTTCATGAGATAAAGAAGTGTTTACTAATCTGTGAATTAATTTTCTAATCAGATTCTAATGTAATTCACTGTTCTTTCCATCAGCTTGGATCATCTTTTGATCTAATACTTTCCAGTCTTCTTTATCCTAGAAGCAGTTCTTTTGTGTCAGTGTCTAGTCTTTACCTACTGCTTTTTCATAAATATTGCCTTACTTGTTCTCTCCATATAGTCATTTGTCTCCAAATTAATTGTTAATCATCTTCATTTTTATTGCTGTAAGGTATCTGCTTGTAACATGTGAACCATACCACTGTATTTAATCAGGTAACAGGTAAGTAAAGTAAGATGAATTCAATGTTAACTTCATGTTAGCTTATGTGTCAAGATTGTAAAAGTTTAGTTATTTTTGGTGGTGATAGCATATTAAAAGCTAGCTGCAAGAGTATTGGCAAAGACATTAAAATGATAATACTTCGATTAGAGATAGTAAGAAGACATTTTGATTCATTGAGTGGCATGCTGATATAAAGTGAAATCCTCTTATCAGTAAAGCTTGAAGAGGTAATTTCAGATTAATCATCTTTTGATCACAAGTATTCTGTCTGTAATGCAACAAAGTCACCCTTTCATGAAAGGCACTAAAATATATTTAATACATTGAAGTGTTTGTTAAATATTTTAAATGTCATTAACACTATATATTCATTTCTTGTTGCTACATGTTTTGGCCACATATGGGCCATCATCAGGCAACACTTATTGGGCACAGAAGACAAAGTGTACAGTGCAGTGGTCTCCCCAGTAAAAAGTGTTGCCTGATCATGGCCCATGTGCGGCTGAAACATATAGGAACAAGAAATGAATATATGTATATAGTTAATGACATTTAAAATATTTAACAAACACTTTTAATGTATTAAATATATTTTAGTGTATTTTATAAAAGGTTGACTTTGTTGCAATATAGACGGAATACTTACGACCTAAAAATGATGCCACAATGCAGCAGGATTCTGAAATACAGCATTCAGATTAATTACTTTACATAAGAAATTTATGAGATGTGCACCTTGAAATAACAGGTGTACATGTGAAATACATCAAAATACATCACGTTTCCTTTCAGTCGTGTGTGTGGGCACTGCATCTCTGTCGGGTGTAGGCTTATCAGATGGACTGTCCCTTATTTCACTGCCTGTTTAAATATCCACTAAAGGCTTCATTAGGGCACATATGTGGAGCTTGGATGCCAAGCATAAAATCTCTGCACACACATCACATGGGTTAAGATGATTTTATTATTCCTCTCCCTCTCTCAGTGCACTGGCTCAGATCCTTCTCAGATGCTCATTCTCAAGAACATACACTATTTCTTTCAACAAACTTGTTATTTCTTATGATAAATCTTGTTATCTGTTCCTGGCAAGGTCATATTTTATTTCAGCACCCATTTTGTCAGATTACGATTCCCATTCATTGTTAATCTGATGTACGGTAGTTTATCAGTTACAGTTGAACTGAAGCAGCAAATTAAACTTACGAAGTTAAGCACATGCTTAATGAAAATAAAAAAGTTAAATATTAGGTTTGTGTTACATGTTTTTGGGCGGGAAATCTTTTTAAATGGGAAATATGTATACTAGTAAATGTTACAGGAAAAAAAAATTGCTTTGAAGTTTAAGGAGGGAAAATGCCGGTAGCAGTGTTATCTTAAACAGGTTTCACTGTCTACCAATGTCAGCCTGCTTAATCCAGAATTATTCCTGTATTTCTGATGACACAGAGCCAGAATCAGCATATTCTTAGAAATCAGTGTATCAAATACACTGATCTATTGCCCTGGACTTCTGGTGCTGAGGTTAAGACTAAGGTGAAATCTGTGTCTTGCTTTGAGCAGTGTCTTATCAGCCTTCATTGGCTTTGCTGTATAGTAGATGTAGTTGTGTTCTGTGACATCATCATGCCACCTAGGCCAGAGGAAGGGGAAACCTGTGTGGAAGGAAGGAGAGATGTGCATGGTGTAGTGAATGTTATGTAACCTACATTGCTCAGTGGTTAAAACTTGGAAGGGGTAAGTTGCTCACAGATTCTGGAATGCAGACTTTCTCCCAGATAAGGGTGGGTAAATGGGACATGTACAGGCTGCTGGCCCTACACAACTTACAGAACGAGACTGCAGATATGGTTGGTGCAAAACGGGGAAAAAGTAGCTGCTAGTTAGGAATCACCTGTTATGATGAACATTCCCAGAAAAAAAAAACCCCCGTTTTATGCATTGGTTTTCCATGCATTCAGTACTAATAAAGTGACAATTCCAGTGGTTTTTCTCTCCATAACGAAGTCTGTGTTGTAAGCCATATTCAGTCTACCACAGTTTCATTGTGTATTCTAATAGTGATCCATTTCAGTAGCTGTAAGGATATGGCAAAGAACACTTAGTATGCCTTCACATTTCAGAAAATGATTGCATGAGTCAACAGCAATCATTTTGATTTCAGTCATTTTCATTATTCATTCTGGTTAGTGATTGTGCTTGGTTACAATCTTAATGGTATTCATAAATTGTCAATTTTGTTTTGCCAGATTGAATATGATGACCGTGCTAAAGCATCTCCATTGAAAGAACAGCCAAAGCAGATTGTTAAAACAAAGCCTCTTGTTGATCATGATGAAGATGGGGAAGATGACTTGGACATTGATGCCATCTAAGCATTAGGAACACACACTGCAGCAAGATTGATACTTATAGTTAAAATACCTAAAAGCAAAACTCAAAGTCAGATTTACAATACCTGATTGAGTCAGTAATAGTTTTTGCAGGATGGAAATGAGAAGACAATCTAAAAATTTGAAATAAGTTTCATTATTGATACTCTTCTTGCTCAGGCATCGCTTGTTGCTTTTATATATTTGTTTCATTATTCCAAGACGAAAGATTTCAATTTTTAAGAATATTCACCTGAGTGGAACACAGCGCAATCTATATGAAGTGAACATCATTGACAGATTAATTGTATCACATAATAAGCATTTCTTCTCATATCCTTCTTGCAATATGGTGATATTTAACTCTTCCAGTTGATTTCTCTGTTTCAAAAACACTTTTATTGCAACTTCTTTGGTCATTTAGTGGAGTCATCAAAAGAAAATGCTCACTGTTGGTTCCATTTCGGTGCCCTGGTACATTACAGGGTAGAGATGTGTGCAAATGAAAGATGCAATTCAGAATTGTCTGGATTAGATGGTGTAGAAAATCATATTTTTAGTGTGCAAGGTTTTGATTTTTAATGACACTGTAGATGAAAGAAAATTGGACAACCTCACAAATATGGAACATGAGAAAAGACTGATTTTTTTTTGGTTTGCTTGTAAACTGACTTGCAGTAGTAAGAGTTAAAATTAAGAAATACAAAATAATAGCCATAATAATACCTTCTTACCTATATGTTATAAGAACATCTCTGAATTAGAAGTAAAGAGTTTGACTCAAAGGTTTACAGCTAAAGTATTCATTGACTGTCATTTGGGTGTTCATCATTAAGCTGATGTTTCACAGAATTAAACTTACTGGTGTACCTTTGTGTATTCAGAAAGTTAAAGCAGGAAATTGTTTATATACTATACCAATGGTTTATCATTGTAGGATGATGTATTCATGCATAGCCCATAGCTTTTATAATTGTTCAAACAATGAAAAGTTTGTGAAGCTCTGTGAGAATGGAAATTCAGCAGTTATTTCTGGCCATTATTTAAGGACATTAATGGCCATATTTCATTTCTTGAAATATTCCTGTGTCACTATTGTAAATGTCTTTTCAGTGCTGTATATGTGAGACTGAGGAATGTTTTTGGAGAAAACCTGATATACTCAAAAAAATACAGACACCTGGAATTCTTTTCATGTAATATACATAAAGAGAATTAATTGTTGTCTTTTTAGAGTGTGCACATTTTTAGGTATGTATTTATGGATCTAAACTGTTTAAAACTTTTTCCATCATAAATAAAGTTGAATGAATATAAACAATTTTCTGTTAGTGGCTTCATGTTATTTCTGGATGTTACTACCTGTATAGGATTACATCATTCAGTGGCAGTTACAACCCAGCAGTTGTGGAAGGAAGTTAAAAAACATTCATTTCTACATGCATTGTCTTTGCTTCATCCAGTTGGTCGGTCAGTGTTGGTACTTTTTGTCTTTATTTTAAGGTATGCAGTTTCAGCAGACCACTGTAATTCCTTGACGCTTGATTATGTATGAATATCAGTTAAATTACCAAATATTTCTAGAGTCTTTATATTGAGAGTTGTATGTTTAAAATATGTGAGGAAATAAGTTGTTCATGCTTGCAGCTTTCCTTGTTCATTGTTTGCATTTCAACATGTTACGCATTTTCTGCCATGCCCAACAATATGCCTTATGCAGACTGTCCACAAATTTATATGGGCTTGCATTGATTACATTGTAACTATTTTGAATGTAAATTTTAATTGTTACCTTTGAACCTTATTAAAATGTTTAGTTAAGCAAGGTGTGTACTTGCAGCTTTAGTGAATAAAGTTATTAAATCTCTAAATACTTTTTATTTGTAGTTCATTGTGGAACATCACATTTGCGCAGCGCTGATGTACCTGATTTGTATTCAGAGGGTAGACATTTTGTATGTCAACCAGATTACAGACCATCCCGAGACTAGAATTTTGTGTTGTTCCTCAGCCAGTTCAAGCAAATAGTACGTTCGTTGGAGTAGTGACTACTGCTTCCCTCCCAACCC
The DNA here is from genome assembly GCF_002891405.2 of Cryptotermes secundus. Lineage (NCBI taxonomy): Eukaryota > Metazoa > Arthropoda > Insecta > Blattodea > Kalotermitidae > Cryptotermes > Cryptotermes secundus. The sequence goes on along the minus strand of NW_019738957.1, from coordinate 662,881 downwards.
TTTCCAGTTCATCACACATTATCTTGTTACACCATTTCATAGTAAATAACCTCTGCAGTCAGTACATCATCATCATCATTCAGGTTATAAATATTTCACTATGGAGCATGAAAGCACAGTGTAACCAGGGAGTAAGCATCTTGCTGTGCATTGTGACAAGACATATGATGGGCAGCAAATTTAATCAGGACTGTGTACTGTACTATGGTGAACATTAGTAAATCTAATGACCTTAAGAATATAAATTTAGAAATACAGCATTTAATTTGTAAGCCAGATCTACACAGATCTGTAGTCAGTATCTTTTCCTATATAAAGTCCAGCGAGCAGAATTGGCCAAGCTCTAGGAATAAGTATTTTTCTTGGTTAGAACGTTTTAAAAACATTTCTCAGCAAAACATTACCTCATGCATTGAGGAGAGGTTTTCTGAACAAAAGAAATGTCTCACTATGGTGTGGTAAGGACTGCTATCAGATGCAGTACTAAGCAGCGATTTTTGGCTTAGTACTGTATGAATCCAGATTGGCAGGTTTTTTATACATAGGTTAAGCTCAAACTTTGTATATTAAAGTTTGAGCTTGATTTTACCCTGGGTAATACTATTAACTGACTAGTTTGTCTGTGTTCAATTAAATCATATATTGTAAGATTTGAGGCTTTCATATAAAATCATATATTGCTTATGTATAGTGTAAGTATTATAATGTACCACGTATATTCTGTTTAATGAAACTGGAAAAAGGAGATGAGTGTATCAGTACATTTTTCTTGTCTTGCAAAATAAAAATGTTACGTAGTGATTCATAAATGTGACAAATACTGAAAGTGATGTTCCTTTGTAAGGCATTGTAAAGCAGTATGAAACCATCATCTGTGTGGCCAAAATGTAAAGACAGTTGTACTAGAGAATCCTCTCATGGAATGGGGTAACTTCGGTAACATCCAACGTTTGACACACACTACTCCAGCTCACTGAAGCCAAGGTTTGAGGCATCGTCCCAAGGACTGTGGCACTGGGGCAGAGATGACGTCATGAACGATCCCTTTTGGGCTCTAGGAAGCATCCTGTTGTATTTATGCCTTCTACCCTTATGAGACACAATGTGGTGATGTATCCCCTTTACTTATGGGACTGTAATTGTTACCAAAGGTAATACAAATGTAAAGAAAAAAATCATAGCAGCTCCTCAGTAAAGAGATACCTACAAGTATAGAAGGAAGAAACTCTTCAACCTACATCATAGTAAGGCAGCTATGGCACTTCTGTGCCAGAAACTTGCTGTGGGTGAAGTGGATGGAGCCCTTCAGAAACTTTTGATTTATAATAGGGGCCAAGTGAGAAGCTGCCAATTGTGCAGCTACTCAAGAACTTCCCAGCATTTTATGGTACCCGAAGGTTCATTACCGTGTTCACAAGAGCCCTCCACTGGTCCCTATCCTGAGCCAAGGTATCTGTCCGGGTCCGAGGCTTCTTACAAATGTTCGTAACAAGCTTATTTTTTACAGCGAGGAGTTGTTAGCCCCACGCCTGACCCGTAAGCTGGAGGACCACCCCTTGTCTGCTGTCTGCAACTGCTTATTCAATATATTTTCAGCTACCCTCCACACCTGGAGGGCATCTCCTCCATCCGCAACCCGAGGACGTGCCATGCCGTGGTGACAAGGGATCCACCTAACATGGATCCAGAAGGTGAAATGTCAGCAAAATATTTGGTGTACTCAAACCTGAATATTCTAAATAATGGTGATGAATCCATCTTTGAGATTTGCAACAGTAGGGTTATAGATCTGACACTAAGGACCAATGGAGTAAGTAACTGGTCCACTTAGTTCTAAAGCTGGATGATGGTGAAGAGTGGGGGAATGGAACTTTGCATTAGTCCACACTGTTGGTAGATAAAATGGAAGAATCTACCAACAGCCTTCAGTACTCAGACTTTGGTGCATGATAGCCATGTGATAGATGAGCTCTCACTGTTCAATCATAGATACATATGCTTCCATAATTATAACCTGATACAAAATCTTGAGGCTGTACTATCAAGGTGACATGAATGACATGAATAGTATCCCACAATCAGTATTATTTTGGTGATATACACTCTAGAAAATAACAGGGGGAAATTATATGTATTATTATAGCTAAAAAGGTAAAGTTGTCCCTAGTGCTTAACTAATTAAGCACTATGTCATGAAGGCATATGGGGGAGTGGATGTGTAGGTCCACATTTTCTTGACCTCGGCCCTAGTTGGAGGTGAGTGGTCAGCTTCATTCCCATGCCGCTTTACCCCTGGGGAAAGAGGCCCTAGTGCCCATTGGCTAGGAGGTTGGGTGAACCCCAGAACTAATCAGGATGATTTGGAGAAGAGAAAATTCTGTCCCCCACCAGGACTCGAACTCTGACCTCTTGATCATCCAGCCCGTAGCCCATTGCTATACTAAATGCGCTCTGGTAAGCTTAATTACTTCGTAATATAGTTCATCACCCTACTTGAGTTGAACACTTCTGCCACTTCCCAATTACTGGGCAGTAACAGCGCACCTTTGGCTGAGGACTACAAGTTAACCTGATGCACTCTAGAATCACTTCATATGGACAATAAGAACTTGTGTGGATTGTAAGAGGTACCGAAAAGACACTCTCATTTCTACAGTTTTAGGGTCATATAAAGGAGTTCTTTTAAGAACATGTTTTCCTTCAACTCTTCTTCCATATGAAGGTCTATTCATATGTTTCATCCTTCACATTTTCTGATAAATATAATTGATACAATATATAGTCAGGCAAATATGCTGTTTAGCATAATCTCTATTTTGTCCACGTCCCCTTCAATAAGACGATAACATTGCTAATGTTCATAAGTGCTTGGTATTTTGAGCCAGGGAAATTTATGACATTTTTTCAGTACTTCTTCAAGAGTTCAAAGGGCACTATAACCGGAACCAGCCATGTTTGTGCAGTTTTACGTTGTATCAATAGGTGGCAGAAACGTAGTGAACAGTGAGTACTGCGAAATGACCTGCTTGTCAGGTAAGTTTATGCGTTTATGTAAAGGACGTTGTGATCGTTGTGCATTTAGAATTTGTGTGCGTTATTAAAAGTGACGTTATGGTTATGGTGTAACTTTAATTAAAACCCTGTGTTGTGTACACCTCCAGGAGTATTATAGAGTCGATTGTACACTATCGCCATTTTATCATTGACATGCGGTAAACTTCTGGAAAATTTTTAGCAGCTATATATAACTAGTTTTGTGTGAAGACAGCGTATGCGATGTTTACAGTACCAGAAATTTGGACCATTGAATAATTGCTTGCTACAGGTGTTCGAATGGCCAACTAATCAATGGACCGACGTCCGTATGGTGTCTGCTGAAATAGTAATGGAAGAGCGTGTAGAACAGTGAGTACACAGTGTTATATTTATTCTTCCATTTTCGTTGTTGCGTCAAGGACAGATTATTCACTGTTGAATCAGTCGTGGTACAGTGCATGGAATAAGCTGAAAATTAACAGGTCTGACTGGCCTAAATATCACCATTCAACCATTCCTCATTCGTGGTAAAAATGTCAGATTTTGATTTACCATTCTTGAATTAAGCAGGCAATACTTGAATGTGCATATGTGTGACGGTCTGTGCGCTCGTGACATTTCGCCACATCATGGTATTGGATGTTGAAAATTAATTTCAGAAGGCCTGTTTTCTTCACACTTGACTTTTCCCTAGTAGTATAATATAGTGCTCCAAATAACAGGAATTTAATGCAAACTATTGAATTTTGAAGAACTGTAGCCATGTCGAAGATATATTAAGGTGTTCCAAATACAATGCCTCACAATTATGTACAATTATGATGGTAAAGATAGATTCAAAATTAGCTTTCGTGTCCAGTACTTACCTTTTGGCATCATTACTGTAAAAGTTATCAGAATAACCAGAATTTAGTTTGTATAGTTACAGTATTAGCTAGGATAGAATGATCATTCAGTGAGTCAGTTCCATACCAGTATGGGTGTTTATTTTTATATGTAGAGGAATTTGTGAATTATGAAAATCGTAAGTAGAATTAGAATTGTGCATTATGTATGTAGTAGATCAGGCATGTCGAACGCGGGACGATTTTTGGTCGATCTCATAGGCCTATAAGGAATTTATACGTGAAAAGCATGTAAATTCACTTGTAATATAATATGATTATATTCAGATTTTGAAGGGAAAATGTGTATTAAAGCAGTCTGTAGTTTCAATGTATGTTGCTTTTACAACAAACATCATGTGGCATGTTATTTTTACCAATATTTTTGCTTAAAGCGAGGTACAATAGGAGGGGGTGGTAGATCACTGGCAGTTTTGACACTAAAAAAGTCGATCACAATCTGTTTGAAGTTGGACATGCCTGTACTAGATGATAGAAGTGAGAGGCTTATTATTTGGTATTTTAACAAATTCTTTGATTTATATAAGTTACAAATGTGTATGTGTAAAACGTATGACATTTGTGTGCTTTGTTTGCTGAATTATGAAATGAATGGGATTTCAATAGACATTAATTTGTGTGCATTAGTTCACACACTTAAGATATTACAGTAAACTTCCCATTATGTGTCATGTACAAGGGTCTGCTGGTTATGTGAATCTGTGGGGTGCATTGAAAAGCTCTTACATAACCCAATATGAAGTCAGAACAACACGTTTTCATTTTAATTCTTCCACAGACGTTTTCTTAAGTGAATTAGCAGATTGATGGTGAAGAATTTCAGATGCATGTACTGTAACACAATCACAAATTCAAACTGTCCGTTACTGTAGTGACATCTGTGTAGGAGGATGATGGGTATCACTGCTAATGACATCTGGGAGAACTGCCACGTTTAAAGTGAACATATCTGTATAAGTAATTTGTTTTTGAATGACTTTATTAAAGTTTTTTCTGGGGGTACATTATTTCTGGTTGGATGAGAATTCTGGATACCTGGATAGTGAACATGTGGGAATTTACTGTACTAGGACGGTGAAGTGTAGGAGAATGAGATGAGTAGAAAATGTATCATGCGTGGAGGTGAGAAGTACATGCAAAATTTTAATTTGAAAACCTGAAAAGTTGGAGATCACTTGGGAGACATAGGTTTAGATGGGAGGATAATATTAGAATGGATGGTTAGCTGAATTAGATGTGAAGGTGTGAACTGAATTCGTATGTTTCATGTTCTTGTGAGCATGGATATGCAGTGCTTTGATCAACTAGCATGCATGCCAGCAAATGATATGTAGTGGCAGACTTATTAAAAGTTTCACATCTCCTGATGCATTGTATGTTTTGACCTTGAGACTAAAACTGAACAGAACCATACTGGCAGACATGTTTTTAAAAAAGAATGCTCATTTGACATGAATATTTAGGGCCCATAAAAGAAAGAAAATTCTTTGCCCAGCTTTGCTTCTCAATAAAAAAAATTCAGCTTCATGCATTTGATACTTTGTTGGACATTGCTTTCACATCAAAAGTGGAATTATGGAAATGTAAGCTATTAATCAGTTTATTAAATACAGTTTTTAAGGCCTTCAGGAGGCCTTTAAAGGCCAGGGAGGATGCTGTGTAAAAGCATAATGCTGGGTGTTGTGATCTTTTGATAAATTTGAGTTTATGGGGAGACCATACAGTATTCTTCCCTTCCTATTACCAGTCCTTACAGTATCTTTGCCTTCTTGTCATAACTTGTTTTAGAATTTTACGTAATCCTGATACACAATTTAGAGGAAGACAGGTTTCTGAGGGCTTTTGTTGCTATGTGTGTGTGTTCACAATGGACATATGCGCCTATTTTTTATTATACAGTATGGGACTAGAAATTGTTTCCCCCAAGACAAACAAAACAAACTCTGTGATTTTAGTCCACAAGCGAACTATACCGACCAAGCAACCGCCGCTTGTCGGTGAAGTTTAGTGACAACTTTTGCGGATAGAGGGTGTCGCGTGGTCAGCGCAATGAATCCCCAAAGCCATTAATTTCGGTTTTCTAGACTGGAATTGTTTCCCCCAGCACTATTTAAATTTCTGCAGTGATTTTTGTTTCATGCTTACATACATACATGCACAAACACACACGTGCACGCACATTCCATGGATCCAGAGTAAGTTAGAAATTACCATAGAATGTGGAATAAGTTATAAATCACAAAATGTGTATGTGCAGTACAACTGAAGTTTTAACATATGTAAAAAAATATATGAGGTTAATAAATCTTCAGATCCTTCAGTGAAGGGTGTGTGCGCTGTAAGGCTAGCTGGCCCATGCTTTAACTTGTTGCACATTTCTGGCGAGTAAATCGCTCAGAATGACAAGGATTCATGTCATAATTTAACAGTAATAATTTTATTGAAATTATTTTGCAGGAAGATAATATAACCACGGTATTTCTGTTCACATGTGTAAGGTTACTTTGAGTCTGGTCTGCTGCACATAAGTACTTATTCCAGTGTGTGCTGAAGAGAGTGATGAAATTTCAAGTCAAGTTTTCAGTACCTGAATTCTTGTTTGGATGTATACTGGATTGAGACCCCAATAGAATCTGAAACTAAATTTGTAATTGTACTGAATTGCCTAAGTTGGTGCCATAGAAGACTAAATTGCCCTGTATATTAGATAAAAATTCTATAGAATAAAGAGTAGTTAATCAGTTGTAGTTTAAAAACTGCATATCATGGATGTGTATATGTATATAAAGGTAAAGATTCAAACCCATGAATGGAATTGGCACAAGATAGAAGTATATGGTCAGCTTTATGCACTGGCTACTTTACTACTTGTAAAGAAGATACAGCACAGTGTTATAGAGATGGTGGAAGAACTTGCCCTTACCTCTGCTGTTAATTTATCTCCATTCTTGTTAGTTCATAGCCAGTCAGTACACTGATTTGAAACTGTCATAGGTGCCTCAAATCATGTTCATTTTTCTGGTGATGCAAAATCTCTCTTATGTTGTAGAGTCTGTTTTGTAATTGTTGTATCCTGCATTCTGTTCAGGTGTTCAACCTCTCATTTCTGTAATCTGAAATGTTTCTCAAAGTTGAAAATATTTTTGATTCCTCTCCAATTGCTTCATGTTTTATTCAGAAACCGTGCACACATGTCAACATTTTTGTCCTGAGATTTTTGTCGTCTGACCCATTTCATCACACACTTAAATTTTAACCATGTTATTTTGTGGATTTTTAATCTTTTTTTATGCAGGCACAAATATCCTTGAAAGCAGACTCTTCTCTATGCACAACACATTTACTCACTGACTTTTTTTTGTTCACAGTCGCAAATCAAGCAGAAAGAAACATGCTTGCAATTTGAAGAAAATAATGAGTTGTTTTACAAGCTTTTTTATTTTTTGTCACAAATTTGTTGGTACATTAGTGTATGCAATTCTGTCTTGTTTATTCAAATGCCAGCAGTTGGAATTTATGTAGTGAATGTCATAAGTCAAGATGTTCAGCAGAGCATCATGTTATCTCACAAGTATTGATTATCGAATCAATATAACTTGTAGTTTGAGTCTATTCTTGTTGTATGTCGAAGAACGAAACGTATATGAGTATTGTGAGAGCATGTGACTTCTCTCTGATGTGGTGGGTGATTCTGCAGTTGGCCGCGTAGGTTATCTCAGCATGCATTTCAATTAGTTAATGTATAAAGGAGTTAAAATGATATTTGTTACATATTGTTCCCAGTTAACCCCTCCATCAACACTGTAAAAGTGGTTTATGGCACACTTATTATTGAAAAGAAGCTCCAAATCTGTATGTAGTTCAGTGGTAGCACGGATTCCAGTGCACACACATGTACTTACGAATTGTAGCAAGGATTGCAGCGCGCACACATGAATTTACAAATGGTAGCAGGGATTGCAGTGCATACATATGAACTTACATGTGATCTCGTTATACTGTATTTATTTACTGTTATTCGTGATGTTGCAGTTTCCTATCTAATTTGCTCTAATAAAAATGTTGAAGATGTGGAGCAAAAATGTATTACTGTCAGCCTTTTCTTACAGAAATACTTATTCAAGCACATAAATGTAGCAGTACTGGAACATGGCAAGTGTGACATGTTAAAATGTGTGGCCTTCAGCTGTTTACAGACCTATACAGCTTTTCCCATCCTGTCTGACCATTACAGCAAAGTATGAATATTGGTGTCTCATGGGTGGAATGCGTGTTTGTTGTTGAACATTATTTAATGCCTAGATCATATTCTTACTGCCAGAATTAATTTAACCTTGCTCTTTCAAATTGTTCGCTTCACCATAATCAACAGTGTGTCATTTCATGATTTCTTTCAATGGTGTGAAGTTAAAGCACTGGGCAGAGTAGAAAGAGTACATTAGCCTCCGATTTTAACAGGTTTTTCAGAATGGCATAAGGGTGAGTGATTTCACTTTAGTCAAAAGTCAGACCGGTAGAATATGGAGCAGCAACAATCCACGTTTTTCATTAGATACTGTTACACTTGAAAAATATAGACACATGGTTTCATTCTGCATTGTTATGTTGTTACCCCTCTTTCCTTTAGAGACGCCATAAATATCGAATATTACAAAGAACTGAGTATGCAATTCATTTCAGTAATGTAAAGTTGTCCCTGTGCTGAACCACAAAGACAAAACAACTCCGTCCAGTGTGTCTATTGAAGTTTTTTTTTCATTGGCACTACAGCCCTCATTTGGGCCTAGGCCTGCCTCCATGAAACTCTCCGTTTCACTTTGGTTTACTAGATTTTAGACATACCGTATGACTCCTTAGGCAGGTGATCAGCTCATCACATGGCCTCTACCTGTACACAAACACAGAAAAACGCACACAAACATCCATACCCTGAGTGGGATTCGAACCCACGAACCCGGCTTCCGAGCGAGCGAAGACAGTGCATGCCTTAGACCGCTCAGCTACTGTGACCGGCTATTGAAGTTTTCACTACTTGAAAACTTAACACCCTTACATGTTTCGGCCCCTATAGACCAGGAGTCTCCAAACTTTTCGAACCGCGGGCCACATTAGGCAATTCAGCACTTTCAACTGGCCGGATAAAATGAGAAATTAAATAATTCTATGTATATGAGTTTTACTGAAAGCACAGAATTTCATAAACTAAATACAAAATGCGTGAGAATAAATTATCGTATATTAATGACAACAGGCAGTAGCAGCAAATGCTCATATTTTCATCACAGATTATAATAAAACAAGTAATGTGAATGATGGAACTCTTTTTGAATTCTTAAAATCTGATTAAATTGAGGTTCAAATTTTGGATCACTGATCACAAGTAGCGACTTTAAATGTTCATCGGATAAATTTGCCCTGTATTTCGACTTGATGTACTTCATCTGGGAAAAAGTTTGTTCACACAGATATGTCGTCCCAAAAATTGAGATAAATTTACAAGCAAATTTCTTTAAATTTGGAAATTGCTCAGAGTTCAGAAATTTATAAAATTCGATCAAATTTCTTTCCCTGTATTTGTTTTTAATATATGATAATTTTCCTGAACTTCAATAATTTCCATTTGAATTTGACTTGGGACATCTGCAGCATCACAGTCAAACGGATTTTGAAACAATCTAATTTCCTGAGCACTGGCATCCAAATCAGCAAATCGCTTCCGAAATTGTTCTTTCAAATCTGAAATGACTAAATTTGCAAATGAGGAAGGAAATTCTGCTTCCCCCTTTTTATGCAACTCTGCACAGTATAGCATATGAACAAAGTTACAATTTCTCACTTGGCTTTCCAGAAGTATCAACTTTGCTCTGAATGCCTTGATAAGTTCAAATAAGTCACAGACTAAGTTATTTTCACCCTGAAACTTTAAATTCAAATTGTTCATATGTTTCACCAGATCAGCAAAAAATGCTGATTTCCAAATCCACTCTGTATCTGATAGAAGTGGTTCGTGATGGTTTTTCTCGGTAAGAAATATATCAATTTCATTCCTGAGCTGAAAGAAGCGTGAAAGAACCTTTCCACAGCTAAGCCATTGAACTGCAGTATAATATGTCAGGTCAGTAAGCTCGGAATCACATTCCTCGAGAAAAGACCGAAACTACCGATGGTTAAGTGCATGACAGCGAATGAAATTAACGATAGAAATAACAGGTTTTAAAACAGAGCTCATATCAACGTGTTTTGCACAGAGTGCTTGTTGGTGGATAATACAGTGAAGAAACATTGGCTTTGATATTCCTGCATCCTCACAAGCTTTTGTGATTTGGCCAACCAAACATTTTTTTATACCAGACATGTTTTTTCCTCCATCAACTGTCACGCATTGCAGACGGTTCCAGTCCAAATTATATTCTGTTAGTGTTTTTTTTTTGTATTTCTTTGAAGATATCATCTCCTGTTGTAGTGCCATACATGCTGTGAAGTGACACTAATTCCTGTGTGACATTAAGTTCATCGCTGACGCCACGAAAAAATACTAATAGTTGAGAGGTATTACAAACTTCAGTTGAAATCTATGAACAAGTATTTTCTTTTTACCATTACTCATTGGAAAATTAGTTCAATTGGCGCATTTCTGCACAATTCTTTTACAGGCCGGATGTGGCCCGCGGGCCGTAGTTTGGAGACCCTTGCTATAGACCATCATCAGAAGGACATAGACACGTTTTGGAAACTGGTATCACAATGGGTGTTTTGAGTGTTAAAATACATATACATACAATGTTTGTAATGCACAATATATACAAAATCCAACTTTTCCACAACTACAGCAGCTTTCTTGGTATATATTAAAGTTTTTAAATTAAGTAAAAAAGTTGGATTTTGTATGTATTGTGCATTACAAACATTGTATGTATATGTATTTTAACACTCAAAACACCCATTGTGATAGTAGTTTCCAAAAAATATCGATGTCCCTCTGATGATTGTAGGGACCGAAACATGTAAGGGTGTTAAGTTTCAAGTAGTAAAAACTTCAGTAGTCACACTGGATGGAGTTGATTGTTTTTGTAATTGTTAGTGTGACGGACCAGAATGAAACAAATCAAATTGTGCTGACCTAATTACACACTATGCAATGAAGGTGTATGAGGGAGTGGACGTATAGACCTCTTCACTAGTTGGCGGTGATCAGCTGCACGTCCCAGCCGCTTAACCCCCCAGACATAGAGCCCCCGGTACCCATTGGATACGAGGCTGGGTGGGCCCCAAAAGTGGTCTGGGACTCGATCTGCTGCCCCTGTGTTGTCCGGCCTGTAGCCAGTCACTACGATGTCTGACAATAAAGTTCGCGAACTCGCCACCGCGTGCTTGTCGTGGCAGCAGTGGACAGAAATCTCAATATGGTTTGATGATTTGGCATACCAAGTTTACTATTTGGAAGTACTGAAAAGGCTGCGTGAAACAGACGGAAATGACCCAAACTTTTTCCAGTAACTCATGGATCTTGCATCACGACAATGCACCTGCTCACACAGCACTGTCTGTGATGGGAGTTTTTAGCTAGTGAAGAAAGAACTGTAGTGGAACACCCTCCCTCTTCACCGGATCTAGCGTCCAGTGACTTTTTTCTGTTCCTGAAGATAAAGGAGATACTGAAAGGAAGGCATTTTGATGACAGTGATGACATCAGGAATAATACGACGACAGCTCTTAAGGCCATTCCACAAAACCAGTTACAAAATTGTTTTGAAGGGTGGACTAGCCGCTGCCATCGGTGCATAGCTTTCCAAGGGGGAGTACTTTGAACGTGACAACAGTGATATTGAGCAATAGGGTATATAGCACTTTTACCGTGATTGGTTCGGGAACTTTGCCAGACCACGTGTATTGACTGCGCTATCCCGGCTCCTAGTTCAGTTTATTACTTGATGAGAAAGGACAGGATTGCTCCTTACAGCAAGATTTGCTACAACGCATACAACAGATTCGAACAATGGAAATGTTCTAAGAGCCCTTTGGTAATTGAATCATTTTAAGGAATTTTATGGTCATGCTAATCTGTGCTCGTGCCTTTGCCATACTTTTCTCTTTTGGACAATCTAAAAATTAATGTGAATCTCGACAGCCATTTCAAGAATTCCGACACTGAAATGTGCTTATCAGTGACATTTCATGAGATTTTGTATTGTTTTAGCAAACTTGTTAAGAGTGAATATGTATTGTAACGAAGGAGGAGATGTTCAGCATCTGTGAATATTGAGTCTAGGTTGTGAGTTAAAACTACTAGTAAAAATATCTCTTGTAGGTTGTGCAACTTTTGAAAAAGAAACGCTATGGTTGAAACAGAACGTTTAGAGCTGCTGTAAGGAAATCCAGGATTGAACCTCTTGCGTCAGTAAGATGATCTTAGAAGTCTCACATTAATGACCAAACATTCATTATTTAATTCTTGTGATGAAAGTTTTCCTTCACAGAGTACGTCTATATCCAGTTCCCCATTACATTTAAATTCGTTTTTCATCATTACAGTCTTCAAATAAATTAGCAGGTTACTTGGGTAGTTGGTTGAGGCACTATGCTACAAGCCGGAAGGTCGCGGGTTCAGGTCCCGATGAGGTCATTGGATTTTTTTTTCAATTGACCTTATCCTTCCAGCCGCACTATGGCCCTGGGATCTACTCAGCTTCTAACAGAAATGAGTACCAGGAATTAATTAAATAATTACCCTGGGGAGTAAAGCGCGGCCGGCGTGTAAGGCTGACAACCTTACCGCCATCTTTGAGCCGATTGTCTAGATAATGTGGGTCCCTCAACGTCTCACAACCCTATGGGCCTTCACGACCTGTTACAGGGATAGCTTTACTTTTTTCACTTATAGTAGACTCACAAAGAATCCAGATTACCGCTGTTGTGCTTCTTTTTGTGATGCTTTTATGCTGGTATTCTTTGTCTAATGCAATTACGATTCCGTGTGTATGTGTTTAGCGAAGGAATGATCAACATAGGCGAAAACTGTGGCGAGTGGTAGCGTCCACGGTTCCTCTAACTGCAGATATCTAAGGCCTTTTCTTATCTACCACGGTTTTGAGCCGCAGCCGTTTTCTTCCGCCAATCTCCTCGGTTGGCTGGAGATTAACGATACCTCATAGAAAAGGATCAATTGGGTGAAATGACGAAGGTGGGACGACGGCATCATACGAGTATATAATGGAGTTAAGCTTTTTAAAATCAGAAGTAGGCAATATCACTTCGGTTTGCATATTATACTGTTTTGTTAAATTAAAAATGAAAGAGTTTGTATGCAAGGCCATGGTGGTAATACATTCTTGACCCTGACACCAGATGGAAGCTTGTAACCGTTTAGTTTTCGTCCATTTTTATCCCTTACGATGATTTCCTTGTGTCCATTGTGCAGAAGGTGGGGTGACCACAACTGTCGTGCACATGACGATGAAAGTTGAAAGCTAAGCCCGTACCCCATTGAACACACACCGTGAAGATGTGTTTTTTTTTCTTGGCACTACAGCCCCAGTGGGCGTAGGCCTACCTCCATGAACTTCTCCGTTCACTTCGGTTTTTCTAGATCTTACACAAACGGTAGGACTCATTGGGCGGGTGATCAGATCGTCGCAAGGCCTCTCCCTGTACAGAAACACAGAAAAACACACACACACACAAACTAAACAGCCATGCCCTGCGTGGGATTCGAACCCACGATCCCGGTTTCCAATCGAGCAAAGACAGTACATGCCTTAGACCGCTCGGCTACCGTGACCGTGAAGATGTGTAAGGGAATTTATTTATAATCTCGGCATTAGTTCGAGTCGGAGATGAGTTTTTACTCCCGTGCTGATTCGCATGTGGAGAAAGATCCCTCTTTACTCTCTGGATATATACTCATTGGATAGGAGGGTGGTTGAGTCTCAGAGTTGTTGTGGGTACAGTGGTGGAGAAGGCAATCCCTTACCTCTGCCGGGAACTGAATCCCGATTGTCCAGTCTGTAGTCTGGTCACTGTATGAACAGAATTACGCTGACATTGCTTTTAATCGAAAAATTCCCGTAATTCCTGCCTAGTATCAAATCCCAGTTGACCAGTCAGGTTGATGTACGGAAACGCCGTAGACTTGTAAGCCCTGGGGGTGGGGGTTTTCGGATCGATTCTCGGCCGGGTTGTCGGCTATGCTGACAGGTTTTCGCCTGGTTTCCCACCTCTCCAAGCAGATGTCGAGATAGTAGCTTGAAACTGACTTTGATCGTCAGATCATATCCATGATCACTTTGTCTTGTTCAGCGCTGTATAAAATCGTTGTCGGTAGCTTAAGCAGCGTCATCACACAGCCTAGGACAGTGTTCCGCAACCTGTTTCTACTCGCGGCACACCATGAAGTATCCATGACACAACACAGCACACAAAAATGTTATTCCCCTCAAAAACACATGATATCAGACAATTAATATAAATATGTAACATGATCAACTTATTACTATAATATTATTATATTGTTATTTTATTATCATTAAACAGAAATCGACTCGTGCATTTATTAACAATTAATGAACCTCAGTTCACTGTAGAGTGTAGAAAATACACTTCTGTTACTATTAAAGTAAATACAATAATTATACTCATACCTTTAATGTGATACTTGCGCCTGCGTAGCTGCACACAGGCGACTGATCCGTGGTGGAATCATTGACAACGCAAGTCTCATTTCTTCATCGATGGATTTGAGCCGCTCCCTCTTTGATGTCTTAATTTCAGTTAACGTCGAGAAGCCC
>NW_019738957.1:540206-647785 GCF_002891405.2 Cryptotermes secundus | reverse complement strand
AAAAGCATGTACACAGAGCATGCAGCAAACAAAAGAAGTAACGTAGATAGGAGAAAAAAAAAAATAAATCAATAATGAAAACTATGATATAACAGCAACTGTGAGTAAATAATTTACATTTAATTTCGTAGAATACAACATTACTGTACATAAAAAATCACAGCATGTAATAAAGAGTAAACAAGCCTCATCTTATTTAATCAGCGCAGTGGCTGAGAATAAAATACAAGCATATGAAACACGGTAACTGGGATAAAATAAAACGAATAAAATTCGACAATTAATTTCTTATAATAGGTAAAAGTTCGCGTCACACCTTTCACCTTGTGACGGCACACCGGTTGCGGAACACTGGCCCAGGAATCAGTCCTTGCTTCCCAGTCATGTTCACGTATTCTGCTCACCGAGTTTAATACGGCTCATACAGTTTTATTTAAATCATTAAATTAGAACATTCAAAATAGGTTTTGAGAATTGCGAATATATGTGCTTTGTAAGTTCGGAAAGACGAATGTCTGTGATCAAAATGGCTGCAGTATGAAACCAGTTACAGTTTGCGTTGGTTTTGGTTTCCAGCCAGTGTGGTCTCTCTTCTGTTGTTGACTCATGTTTGCGTCATGCTTCCCACCACTGACCCCTCCTCCTCCAACAGAAGCAGCTGAACTAAGTGGCGGATTTTAAAATCCGTGATGTGTACTGTGCAGGAATATGAACAGATCCTAGAAGTTGAGAGAGTATGGGATGGGAACATTACCTTGTTTTCTAAACTCCGCCCTCTGTATCATAAGTTTTGCCCTTTGTTTGCACGAACTGAACATACATAAGACGGATTTCAGTTAAATTTGTTAATGACGTTCCATACTAAAAGTTATTAGCTGAAATTCATTTGGTTCTTGTCGGTCGAGTACAGCCCCAACTTCATAACGAAACTCGTCGAATTTGATATATTTGATGTGCAGGATGAACAAAAATTATGTATATATTTCGGAAATTTATTTCAAAGCAGTCGGGCAAGACTGAAGATCCGAGCATTTAGACATAAAATTACAGCCGACGACGTTTATTTCAGCATGTAGAGGTGTTCGATATGTGTACTGTTGATAACTGTACACATTAGGTTGGTGTTTCAGTTCCAGCCGTACTTCTCTCTACACAAACAGATGTTTTACATGACTGTCTATAAAATGCATAAATGGGTAAGTTAGAAGATGGGTTCACCCCAAAATTCCGCCCTATAATGTTTCGTTCGTTTCACACATTTGAATTTATTAAACTGCATTATTTTTTTTTTCTTTTTCAGAGGGTGTGGCATTTTCTTTACAGCAAATCATTGCAACTCCATGTGCTGCACGCTTTGATTCAAAAGTTTGACAGTTGTAATCTTATGTGTGAAAGTTCGACATATTATCTTGCTTGATTGTTTTATAACACATTTCCGAAGTTGTGAAGCTTGTGCTCGCTCTGTATAAGAAACTAACTGCTGAATGTTTGTCCGTGACGTAAAATAAGAACTATAATAAGCATCGATTGCTTTTGAGCAAAGCAATATTCATGTTGGCGAATATTTAACCAAGTACAGTGATACAAAATTTGACTATACATTGTGGTATTTAATGCTATTTTTGCAACAGTAGGTTTGAATTTGCAGTAGTTGAATGTTAAGGTGAATCATATGTGCTCAAAAAGAAGAAATAAGAGGATGTGAAAACGTGTACTGTACTGCAGTACAATAAAGCCTCCCCATTGGCGAGGGACACGTTCCTGTGAGCTCGCAGGTATTGAGACAGCTGTTCTGTAAGAAAGAATGAGGGAGGTCAGTATTTACCTGACAGACTCGTCATGCCTATATGTAGGGTGAAAAGATATTCTCTCACAAGCTCGCCGTAGTGTGATTCCTTGTAAAAAAGAAACACGTCGAAAATGTGCAACATATGCCCTGTGGCGTTTAGTTTTCAAGATAACACGTCACCATCAAATTGCGCAAGGTATCAGATGATCACGTCTATGCGCCTCATAGTTACAGTAGGTGTTCGAAGCTGCCTCCGTCCGTTTGAAGGAAGAAAGCAGCGCTCCTCATGACATTCTATCGAATAGACCTTAACGTGTTCGCATCGACCGTTCTTACAGATGCTTAAAGTCCTGCCATGAAATATCCGTTAGTCATTAGAGGGACTGCATAAACGTGCCCCTTCAGGTGTTCCAATAGGAGAAAATCCATCGGAGTTGGGTCCGGCGACCGAGGAGACAGTGAAATGAACCCACGACGTCCTGTCCACGTTCAGGCATTATCGGACGACTTCCCCATAGTGCGTTAGAGCGTAGTCATGCTGAAACCGCATCCTCTCCCTCACACCTAGAGGACGATCGTCTGGTGTGTATGAACTACTTTTGAGTGCGCTCTCTTGGGATAGTCCCAGTTCTTACGCGATATTGCGTGAGTTCCACGGCTGTCGTTCATCACCAGCAATTATGGCATCTTCACTGGACGGGGGCCTGGAGTCCGTGAGCGACCTGCATTCACGGGTGCCATAGGTGTTACACTTTCTGTCTCACGGAGATGCTGCTCCAGTCGTCGAAACACATCGTTTGGGTAACGACCAGGATAAGGTAGCGCGTATTCCTGTGTAGCAAGCAGTACCAGCTCTACTATTGCAGGAACCGATGGTTAAGAGCATGTCTCAGTATTCATCGTGTGAGTATTCCATGATGATTACAACTGACACCAGCTATGAATTGTGTGTCGTGAGTACACCGAACAGCGCGTTACGTTTCGTCATTAGAAGTAACGCTACCCCATTGGACGGTAGCTTGTATCTTGAGAATTAGACGTTCCAGGACATATTATTTTATAGAGACCTTGTGCACAAGTTTCTCTTCATTTCATTTATGATTTCGTTTCGGGGTTCGATTTTTGTTTCTTAAATGGCGCTGGCGTATGTGGGTATTACGTAGCAAGAAAATTAGATTTTCTTCTGCTTTGGCGCACCTCGATTTGGTTGTTGGTTTGGTTCTTTTCGGCCCTAATTTTAGGTCGTCACATTCATTTCCACAAGTTTTATTGCAAACTTTCCTATTCTCTCGTTGACAAATCCTGGTCCTGAGTTCGTGTATAAATGTAGTTCTGCATATTTTGGGTGCCAGTGATTGAAAGTGGCTCTGTCGAATGGTCTTAACAGAGTAGGTGCCTCCCACCTTTCTCACCTGAGGAATGAAACATCCAGTTTTCGAAAATTAACGTCATTATAATACCAGACAGTGGACAAAGTAAAAACATCAGTAGTCCCATGTGTTATGCACCGTCATTAGAATTGGCACGTACACGGCACCTTGCACATATGGGCATGCATAATATTTCGGTCAGAGTAAAAAATATCAGAACCTAGTATAGGCATTATATAATATTAATAATTTTTTGACGTACTCCCTCGGCCTTTAGCAGCTTTGATAAGAACTGTAAAGTAAAAATAAACCCAGTAAGCACAAGAGGATTAAAATTCAAGGGAATGAAACGTCCTACATACAAATAAGAGTCTTAAAACAGATAAGCCAGTACCGATAATTACTAAGTAACAATACCCACTTAATAACATAAACTCATCGTGTGGTCACATATAGTCCTAATTTGGCCGAAGCTGTAACTTGCTACGTCATGAATGATGGCAGGAGAGAGAGGAGAGAGATTCAGGCTGTGCTGACTGATATGCTCAGCTATCAGAGCCATGTGGGCTGGTTCTTGTACTTCCTGTAGATGGTGTTAGGTTCAGCCTGTAGCTTTTTTTTCCCAACATATTTTGTGACCTTCTTCATATGCATGTCAGATTGTACAGGGAGGTTCTTGTTGACCGGTTCACGGCTCTGCGCTCTACGGCGATCTGTGTACCGCCGACAGAAAGGAGCATATGAATCTTGCCGGTGAATCGATATGCCTGTTGGCCAGTAACTTTCGGAATGAAGTAGTTACAATTCATAGATCTCAGGAGATGTTGAAATGCTGTCCCCCTACACCAAAATATTCCTGGCATCCGCAGAAGTTCTGATTTACCATTTGAAGCTGTTTTGCAGGAATATTTGCAAATTCGTTACAAATATTTGCTTATGGTTCTTCCGATCGGAGTTCCTGTTGTAAACTTTGTGCTGCAGACAACCCTATAAGAAAAAATGAGAAGGATCAAGATCAGGTGAACGTGCTGACAATTCTGTTCCCGGAGACATCAGACAAAGCCTGCATACGTGAAGTACTGGCAGTAGCTGAGTCTTTCTGAAAGCAGTCATAGAGTCTTTCTTCTTCTGTTAACTGTGGATAGAATTGTCAGACTTGAAATGTAAGAAGAAGTTCTGTATGCGTAGGTTTTCTGTGCATTTCTGGGGCGATAAATTAGGGCCCCACTTCATGACCAAGTCGTCCAAGATAGGAAGAGTAGTATTTTTTCTGCTTCCATAATGAATTGTATGGTAGGTCTGAGTGTATTGAGACGGCTAGGAAGTTGTTGTAATGTTGCTAGTTTCTGTGTCGAAATGACAAAGAAGTATCGTCAACATATCTTTTCCATGTAGCAGATTTGTGATCGCTGTATCCTGTGCTTGTTCCTTAAACTTTTTCTTGAGTATTGCTGACCACCGGAGATGATCGGTTGCCCACTGCCCACTTGCTAATAGAATTTATCTTCAAACGTAATTTATGTATCTGATAATCCCACAACTTCTTCGACCTAAAGGTGAGCGGTCTGGGAAAACAGGTTCCACACTAACTCTGTTGTTGCTAACTTGTATGACTTCTGCCATCTGTACATTGCTAAACAGACACTGTGTTAAAAGGTACCAGGGAGTCTCCATTTTGAATGTTAATCTCGTTCTTGACAATATGCAAGTATGGCCTCAGAATCTTAAGAAGAAACTCCGCACGTGCATAGCAGGAGAGCCAGTGGAGCTTACTGTTGGCGTAAGGGGATATCTGGTTTCTGTACCGTAAGTCCATAGAGATGAGGTGGTTTACCGTGATGGGATGCCAGTTTATGTTTTTAAACAGCGGGAACCGAAGATTTATGCTTAAGAAGTTTCCTACCTTATCGATCCCGCCACCTTTCGGCTTGTAGCATAGTCCCTCAACCAACTCCGCTACCGCGTGCTCCTGTCTAATAGGTATCGAGAGCTTTTCTTCTACACGATAATGTCCTCGGAACGAGATCATGTCTAGTGACATCGAGTGTCGATATTAATGTGTTGAGTTTACTTTCACCTTCATGACATTGTGCTTTAACACAGTAAGTTCATGACCATCCCGTTGCACCACTACCTTGTAACAACAGCTTAGAGATTATTATGACTACGTTTTTTTTCTTCTTTTTAATTCGCTCAGTGGGGGGTGGAGTCCAGTTGGGTCCACTCGGCACGGCGGCCACTGATTGACCTATTGTACCTGCCCCGGGTGATTATGATGGAGAATTTGGTGGAATGAAGATTGGCAGGGGAAACCGAAGTACTCGGAGAAAACCTGCCCCAGCGCCACTTTGTCCACGACAGATCCCACTTGACCAGACCCGAGATCGAACCTGGGCCGCCGCGGTGGGAAGCCAGCGATTAACCGCTTTTGCTATGGCGCGACCGCCGCTTGTCGACGAAGTTGATGCCAACTTTAGTGGATAGAGGGTATCGCGTGGTCAGCGCAGCGGATCCCCACGGCCGTTAATTTCGGTTTTCTAGACCGGAGCCACTATTTCCTTGAAATAGCTGCTCAGTTATTCTCACAAGGCTGAGTGGACCCCGTTCCGGACCCACTACTTCTCAGAAAATCTGGTAGCGCCGAGAATCGAACCCGGAACCTTTGGATCTGTAGCCAGGAACTCTGACCACTAGACCACAGAAGAGATAAAATGTAGTAGATAAGAATAGGACTTCTCTTTGGTATAAAGAACTTTGTGGTGCCTCTCAGTGTAATTCGCCGGTCACAGTGACCGCGCGGTCTAAGGAATGAACTGTATTCGCTCACTTGAACCCTGGGATCTTGGGTTCGAATCCCGCTCAAAACATGTATGTCTATATTGTGTGCGTTTATTTTGTGTTTGTGTTCTGTATGAAAACATTCCTGAGTAAGTGCCTGCAGAAATGCTATTTTTTAATTACTTGTAAATATGTGATTTTGTCTCAGCCGGGATAGCGCAGTCGGTATAGTGACTGGCTACGGGGCCGGTAGGGCCAAGAATTTTCTCTTTTCCACATCGTCCAGACCGGCTCTGGGGTCCACCCAACCTCCTATTCAATGGGAGGCACTTTCCCTGGGGGTAAAGCGGCCGGGGAGTGAAGCTGACCACACCTCCAGCTAGTGCCGAGGTCAAGAAAATAACTAACTATACATCCACTCCCCGATATGCCTTCATGGTGTAGTGCTTAATTCGTTGAGAAAAGGGATAACTTTACCTTGTGTTGTCCTGTATGTAGGTAGAGGCCTTGCGACCGGCTGATCCCCCGTCCACGTATACGATCACGAAACTGAAAAAGCGGCTAAGGCCAACGAAAGGGCTGTTGAGATATAATGATAATAATAATAATAATAATAATAATAATAATAATGTAATGTCAGTGAAATTCAAATAGACGTATTCAAATTGGAGGTTCTAACAGACCGGTCTAAGCCAGCATGATATTCATCCCACAACTTGGGGAAAAGAGTTATGCTGTTAAAAACGTAGCAGTTTGCTTTTTATAGTCGGAACACGCCAACACAATGGGCGGGTATGCATCCACATAAGTTCGCTGTTTTATACATTGCGTAAAGAACACCTTTAAATACTAAGAAATCTCGTCATTAATTTCAGATTTAATTACGAAGAAAACTGAAACCTTTCTATGCCATTCTAAGGCTATTTGTAAAGCGGCCTCCGTAGTCTAGAGGTAACGTTCCCACCTCATGACTCGTGGTACGCGGGTTCAAATACCCGGCGGAGGTCGTCGAATTTTTAAGGGCGGAAAAATTCAGGGAACAAGTCCTTCGGGAGGGACTTTAAGCTGTGTGTCCCGTGTCGTAACTTTACTGCACGTAAAAGAACCTCATATCCCCAAAGGGGATCACTGAGCCAAATTCCAGGACGTTTCCCGCCCAACAATAGCCTCTAAGGCCTCTGATAGATGGGGGAAGCATTATAGACACCGCTAAGCAAGCGGCCGAACTCGCTTGCCCGGCGATACTGATGGTACGCACCATTTATCGGTAGGGTAAAGAGACTGGTAGAATATCATAGAGGGAAGCACAATAGATCAAACTGGTCGCGGTGCATGGGGAAACCCACCCTCTCTAAATAACTAACTAACTAAGGCTATTTGTAGCTTTTCTACAACATGAATTATAGGTCTGCATGACTAGGGAATTGTACTTGAAAGGAACGCTTGTTTTGCTAAAAACTTGGCATGGAAGACTCTAATTCCGCCACTGGTACGCGGCCTGTCTACGAGTATCTCCGTACACTCTTTGCTGTAGTATGTTGTGGCTTTGTCACCACCAGAAGTAACAGAAACATTACGTGTAAGTCAGTGTGCAGCTGTTTTCCCTCTCAAGCTTCGAACCTGTTTTTCGCATTTGATGTTACTGCTAGTTCATCAGCTGCAGTCATAAACTCTGGCTTAGAATGAACCCACAGTTGGAGCAAGTTTTCAGTTTATAATTGGTATACGTCATAATGATTTTTAAACTTCCTGGATAAACGGGTGACGTGTTCAAGAATATAGTGAGCGTGTTTCCAGAAGGAAGCGTAATATTGGTTGTGTTTGTTTCCTAAGTCCTGCAACGTAATGTGTGAGTATGTATTTTTGGTTGTGACTGTGGCTGTATATGTCCACACCCCACTATCACTGCCTCTCAGTTCTGCTTTTCTGTTTTTGACCATGAAAGGCAAGACCTACGAATGGATAAGTTAATCACTCCACCAAAACAATGTTTATGATCTCAGTGCAATGGTGTTTACAGTTCATTCGGAGTGAAACGGAGGTAATAGTTTGCAATTTGGAGACTTCGCGAGCTAGTACCAGTGGCTCACTTCTTAAAACGTGCATCCGGGTTTCACGAGTATATCCCACTCTGGGCTTGGAAGCTGTCGATTTTCAGTGCTTTTCTCTCTCTCTCTCTGGCGTGTTTTTGATGGGCTCTTCCTCCTTCAAGGAGCCCTACCGCATGTCGAATATGTTACTGTCAAGTATTCTTGGGCAGTTTAAAGCGATTTTTCAACTACGTTGGTTTGTTGTTGCGGACTGTTGTGAATGCATAATTGGAAAGGATTTGGAATAGAGCTGTCTGGCGATTGATGTAGCCGTCCAAGTGAATGTGACTTTCATCGGAGAACCACACATTCCTCAAGAAATCTGGATCCTCGTACACCATGGCCAAAAATGTTCCACAATACACCATCCTGGGTCGCATATCTGACTCTGTCAAGCGCTGTCCAACCTGTATCCGGTACGGAAATCCACGACTTCCGTATGAGCAGAAATAATACTCGACTATGAATACTTTTTCCTCCGTCGAGGGACCCATTTCCAACAACTGCACAATACAACTTCCTTTTCACTACTGGGAACACATGCGGCTGGAGCTATGCCCCGTCGACAAACGCACATGCGCGTTCGAGATGCGCGAGTTTCAGTACTGCATATTTGGCGCATACCGAATTAGCAGGTATTCCAGGAATTTGGGGGCACGCGGTAGCGTAGTTGGTTGAGGCACTATGCTACAAGCCTGAAGGTCGCGGGTTCAAGTCCCGATGCGGTAATTGGATTTTTGTCCAGTTGTCCTAATGCATCCAGCCGCACTATGGCCCTGGGGTCGACTCAGCCTCTAACAGAAATGAGTACAAGGAATATTCTTGGGGGTAAAAGGCAGCCGGCGCGTAAGGCTGGCAACCTTGCCGCCATCTATGAGCCGATTGTTTAGAAACTGTGAGAACCTCAACATCTCAGAACCCTATGGGCCTCCACGGCCTGTTACAGGGATAGCTTTAGTTTACTTTTCCAGGAAATTAATGTGCTCTTAATTACATCGTTGATGCAGTTACTTGTTACTGTCGCGCCGAAATATTAAAGCCTTTACCACAATCTCTAAGGATTTGTTATGTATCTGATTTTGTTTTACATTCTTATGTCGAGACGTGAACGTACAGACTTATTGTTTTCCCTGCGTTTCCTTCCTGACCAGCCTTCTTACTAGTGTCCAATAGAGGCTTTGGGTGTTTCTTTGTGGTTCTCGGTCTCTTGGCCAAGATCAGATTATAGTGTTTGCATTTTAACCCAATAAATTAGCATTATCAGCATAGGCCGGAAGTAGGTGTGTCCTGTTTGGTTTCTGCTCATCGCGACTTCCTTCACTTTCATAATGTGGTATTCTACAGCAGCGTTGAAAAGTAGTGGCAGTTTAGCATCTCCTTCCTTCAGACCGTTCTAAATGACAAATGACTGGACTTGTTACTAATATTCGTACACCACTGAGAGTCATGCAATACATTTAAAGTATTTGGTGTTTCGGGTGTTCGCTTTGCGCCTGTCTTCAGGTGATTGTCATTATACAGACATTTTATTGTTACCGTTACCGCTTACACCAACATTGAAAAACTCAGGCACACTGGCGTAGCGGTAACGGTAAGGACTCATAGCCGGGAGTTGCTTGGTTAGAATCTCTACTGGGTTTTGACTAATCCTGTATATAGAGAACAGAACTTTGAACATCTGCCCCATACATTATTTCTTTTGAGTTGTGCCATTATTTTAGATATATGTTTCTTAGATTGCACAATGCAAGTTTATGTGATGATTTCTGTATGGCTGTCATGATACAACTAGGGCGTTGAATCATGCTTGCGGGCCACAGTTTGTTACAGATAGTTCCATGGTGTGGGAACAACGCGTTCAGTTTTCTTGCCGGTCGTTGATTTGACTCTTTGTCGTGCATCGCTGCCTTCCGTAATACAGGATGGAACGTGGTACAGTCGCTACTTGCCTGCTGTTGCCAGTGAAGGTGTAGGTTGTTCTGTGAAACGTTTTCATCGGGTATGGTGATTTCTGCCCCTCCCCAGTGTTTCGAAACCTCACGTTTACAGCAACTTCCGCCACCTACTGCGAAGACGATAGTATCGTTCAGTAGTTTCAGCCATTTTTTCATAAGAGGTGGGTGAAGTTTCATACAGTAATTTGTCGTTCTCGTTAAAACAGTGATCACTAAACTGCGATTCGCGAACCTCTTGGGGTATACAGATATTTCAAATTTGTAATTATTTATTCGAGTATCGTGTAAGCAGATGTGCAAAATTGATTATACTGATGGTACTCAGTATGTTTTATACAAATGGTGTTCTTTGAAGTCTGTTGCACATACATAGTTCAGATTTAGGCCTACACGAGTAATCCTTTATTTTCAGAAGCTGGGTGATTTGCGAAACATCATATAGTTAGTTCTATCTGCAGGGTCATGTGCCAGGTGATCTGGCCATGCAGAGGGAGTGGAGGGATCACTTGAGGGGTAAAATTCGTGTTGTTTTCTTATGGGACTTTGCGCATTGTGATTTTTCGTGTCAGATTTATAGAGTGGGAATCACGGTATCAAGCAAAAGAGTGACTCATTGTGGAACCGGCATTCTTGACTCTATATCTTAGTCTTGTGTGCTAATTGTGCCATTATGTTATCTGTGTGAACTTGTGAAAGTGGAATTACTTGGTACGGGAATTTGAAATTCGATGTGACATCAACTCCTAAGGGGGACGCGGCAGTGTAAGTTGGTTGAGGCACTGTGCTACAAGCCGGAAGGTCGCGGGATCGAATCCCGATGTGGTGGATTTTTTCATTTTGCCTAATCCTTCCAGCCGCACTATGGCCTTGGCGTCGACTCAGCCTCTAACAGAAATGAGTACCAGGAATATTCCTGGGGGTAAAGGGCGGCCGGCGCATAAGGCTGACAACCTTACCGCCATCTGTAAGCCGATTGTCTAGAAAATGTGGGAGCCTCAACATCTCACAAACCTATGGGCCTCCACGGCATGTTACAGGGATAGCTGTACTTTTTTTTTTTTACTTTTACATCAACTGCTAATAACTTCTGAAGTTGTTACAGTGTCGTTAGATAAAGAGGGGATAATCGGTAGGAAGAATTCGCTAATAACCGATTACAGAATATTCGCAAATTTGGTATTAGGTTGGTTGTATTTCGTGTAAGAACAAAAGTAAGGTCTTTGTTATTCGTTAAGCATCACACATTCATAATCTCTGCATTAGATGGTTGTGAGTAGTCAGCTTCACGCCCTGGCTATTTTACCACCGGGGAAGGAGCCCCTGACACCCATTGGATAGGAAGCTGGATGGGCCTCATCCAGTTAGAACGCCCCTCCTGAGACTCGAGCATTAATTCCCCAGCAGTCCATCCGGTAGCCTAGTCGCTATACTGACTGAGCCGTAGTTGAATATGGGATATATATTTGTTATTAAAATTCCCAAAAAACTTTATATCCGAAGTTTGTTCGTAAGTGGAATTAATATAGTACCCAATAAGAAGGTGGTTTAAGAATATCCTGGGCTGTAACGTTAAGTGCTGTTATGCCAGTATTGCGCCAGCATTGAGATATATTTGGTGTACTTGGCGTTTCGAAGTTGGCTCTGCTTCTATCTTCTTGTGATTAGTTGTCGTTATACTGTCATTTGGTTTTGTTTGGGGCCGAAGCGGGACTTTTGATTACTCCGTTAATTAGATCACTGGGGCAGAAATAGGCAGTGAAAAGTGATAATCCGTGTAACGACGTATTTATAGATTTATTGTCATTTGTACCTTCTTATGTGAGAAAGTATTGAAATCGGTATTGGGGATTTTGGCGGGTTTAAACGTTTTCAGCACCACAGGAATACGAAAAAGTTGTTTTTGGAGTACCATCTCTATGCCTGTGGGGCACACGATAGCGTAGTTGGTTGAGGCAAAATGCTACAAGCCGGAATGTCGCTGGTTCGATTCCCGATGATGACATTGGATTTCTCAGTTGACCAAATCCTACTGGCCGCGCTGTGGCCCTAGGGTCGACTCAGCCTCTAACAGAAATGAGTACCAGGACTCTTCCTAGGGGATAAAGGGCGGCCGGCGCTTAAGGCTGACAACTTTACCTCCATCTGTGAGACGATTGTATAGAGAAAATGTGGGAACCTCGACGTACGGCAACCATATGGCCCTTCACGGCCTATTATATGGATAGCTTTACTTTTTAATCTCTATGTCTGAACACGTATGAATGTATGTATATATGTGCACTTCGTAAGCGCGATTATGATTACATTGTACGAATTTATGGAGATCATCTCCCAAAATAGAACTGCATGGGAGGCATGTTCAGGAAAATTCCAGTAAGCACATTATGGCCCAAAGGCGAAACTTTGAATTTGTCGAAGTCTGCTTTACCGGTTAGACGTATTTCATTCTTGTTCTGTACACAGTGACCGACAGTTGTCTGTAGAGGAACACTCGATTACGTTTCTAAGGTAACAGAGTCAGTTGGATATGAGAAAGCACGTGCAGTGCCTTTGCACCGATTTTCTTTTGTACTGTAAGGTTATTGACTTTTGAGCGTTATTAGTCGAGTTATAGCAACAATCATGCCTAGCCCTTCTCTTCGGTGGATAGTGTAGGCTTGCCAGCCTGTTGTTCAGAAGGCCTTGCCTTGGATACCCGCCGTCATCACTGGTATTAAAATAAATATAGGATTAAAAGCTGTGATTGTGTAACGACAGATATGCGACAGATACGTTGTGTGAGGTGTATGTCGGGTGCTAGAAGAGGTACGCCGTCTTCGCCCTTCGCTCCAGTAGCCTTGATTTGCGTGCAGGTTGGCAAGAACACGGGAGCGATGTGTGGGTGTTAACTATTGAGCGCGCGGTATGAAAAGAAGAGAAAAGGGAAAAAGGAAAGCTGCTCGTGTATTTGTGTGTATATGCGTCACAGTGGGAAGCTTCCGCCAAATAAGTCAACGGTTGTCTCGGATATTCAGAGAATGAAGTCAGGTGATCATTGGGTCCGCCGAAATAATCGGAATGCAAATCGTATTTTGTGCATTTTTGTTAAATCGCCACGAATTGATGATGTTACTGCATGTCGTTATAACCGAGTCTATGTTTGTATCTGTAGATGACGTGATGAAAGCTCATGAAATTTCTGCGAATTCTCACTGCCTGTTTGAGAAACGGGGCTCCATGGTGTTTTATTGTGGTCCACTTAGAGATTTTCGCACATTTTGTGTCCCTTTCAAACCATTACATCTGCTTCATCTGTCCGTTTCTCTTTGGCTTATTTCTTGATTGTCAAGGAGGTGCGGGGGTGTGATAATTACATGCAGGAATACATAAGTGGAATTCAAACAGTCAGAATACAGGTAGGAGGAAAAGTTAATAAACTGGTGTGCCTAAACACACAGGGGTGTGTAGGGACCGTGGGGTATGTTGCCCGTATTCTTGGATGTTGTGACGAAATGTGCGTGATTTTCACGTTTACCCGCGTTTCTAATCAGGCGATTGGGTTGGAGCCAGAGTAAGCCGTTCCCAATGAATGGAAGGGAAATTAAAGGTTTCTTTCTCTCGGGGAAATCGAATCCGTGCTGCCAATTCCGGAACCAGGTGCTTCAGGCTCCTTGTGGTCGAATTGTTTCTTTCAGAGTAGCTTTTGCTGTGGTATTAAAAGTGGGATATGCTGACATCATGACTCAGGCCGGTGTGCGCCGGTTTACATAATCTCATTCGTTTCAACTGTGCGCATTTCTTTGCGTCATGTCGCAGACATCATGCCGGTGTGCGGCGTACCTTAGGGGTGTGATATATCAAATTTGGGGGAGGGGCTTATAGTGTGTATGCCAATAACAAAAAATCTAACCAACTGAGCCACCACGGATATTACGGAAGAAGGATAGTTAATGATAGGGAGTTCCATTGGGCCTATAAAAAACAAGAGCGCAGATATGAGTTCCTAAGAGTTTTGCCTACCTTGGTGGCTTTCCATTGGGCCTATAAAAACAAGAGTGCAAATATGGATTCCTAACAGTTTTGCTTACCTTGGTGGCTTTGTTGTTCTTTTATTCTAGGCACGTGTGTATTTGTGTGAAGGTAGTCACGCTTCTGATGTTACACTCTAATTGTCCTCGTACTTCGGTAAATATTCGGCATGTCGGAAATGTTTCAAATGAAAGTTCCAGATCCGAATGAAACTACAGGCCCGTGTTATGTGACAAGTCCTTGTACGAGGAGACGTTGTGTTCGAGCTTAATGTAAAGTTTGTTTATACTGGATCAATTTGAATCGAAAGTTACTTACACTAGCAACTTTCGGTGTATAGACATGCATTAATATTGTCAACCACTTACTAGTTTCGGAGGCGAGCCATGCTGACGCACAGATTGACCGTCTCATTGTGCAGTTTATTTTGCTGTTCGTATAATGAAGTCATAAAAAGGTAAATTAATTCTTAAGTGACATCACCCATGTAGCTGTAACAGGAAGGGTCTCGTCAGCGTGAAGGAAAATAGCTGTCATTTGAAATGAAAGGAACAAATGGCGGTCGTTTGGAATATAGAACTGTCAGAAGTGGTAATTTCTTTTGAAATTGATATTGTGGATATGAATCAGGGTATTGTAGAGTGACAGACATGTAATTGTATGTCTGCAAGCCCGCATATGCTTGACGCGAAATTGCGGTTTTCGCGTGCATAGAACCGCCTGCTGTTTCAACCTAGTACATCTTCCAAATGTCACTGCGCACACTGCAGTGACACGTTGGAAATTGTATGGACGTCATCTGCTCATGACTGCTGAGCTTTGTGTTCTTGGTAAGTGAACTTCACGTCGTCGCGCACACTTAACATGTTTCGTCGTTTTGTATGTTCTGTACACCCCTTAGCAACATTTTAAAGTATTTAGCCTTCTTTTGTAAATTCTGTAAAAAAGTTGAAGTGCAGAAATGAAGTGATTGTAATTTGCATATACAGTGAAACTTAAACTGAACCAAATCCAAATGAATCATAATTGTAATCTAAATAACCGAAGAAACATGTGGAATGAGCTGGGGCAGCTGACTTGCTATACAGGTTGTCCGGATGAAAGGTATCGAAAATGAAATAGTGATATCTCAGAAAGCATTTATTATACATATTTATGGGTTACACCATTACAAAGGGAAATTATCAAAGTTTTTTTCTGTATAACTTTCTCATAAATTTCATTGTGGGCTGCCTTGGTGGCACGACAAATATCCAAACGATATTCGACCTCGTTCCACGTTGCTTGAAATGTGTTTGGTGTTACCGTAGCCACAGCGTCCCTTATGTGGGCTTTTAGGTGTTGAAGCTCGTTGATCTTAACCTGTTAAGACAGTGTTGTTCACATAATCCAACAAGAAAAAATCCATTGGGGTTAAATTTGGAGACCTAGGAGGCCAAGAGATCGGTCCACATCTTCCGATCTGTCCCCGAGCCATCTCTGTCCACGGAATTCATAACATGGTGGCAGAAATGTGGTAATTGAGGCAGCGCATACAGCTCCAGCATGTCCCAAGTACGAACGTCCGGTCACAGTCTTTTCTAAAAAGAAAAACGGTCCAAACAACCTGTGCATTAAGCCGGCCCACACGTTCACTATGGGACTGCCTGTCTCCAACTCACATGTGACATGTGGATTTTGACTGCCCCAAATCCTACAGTTGTACCTGTTTACAACTCCATTGACAAGGAACGTCGCTTCCTCCGAGAAGCACACTTGGCGGAGGAAATCGGGTGCTCGTCGATTCTTTCTAGCCTGTCCACAGCGGAGTTGTGCGTGCTACTTGGTCACTCGGTTTTAGTGCATGAATCATTTGAAGCTTGTACGCTACGCTTTCAGGATGAGCCTTTTGTGTGTAACACATCGTGCACTGTTGAACGTGGAATTTGTTACTGCAAGCTAGTAGCACGAATTGATTTGCGCGGACTTCGCAGGAATGCCTCTCTAATGCGATTGACATTTTCCTTCAGAGGTCCGTGTCTTTCCAGGAGATTTTACACGCAGCAGACTACCTGTAGTCCTCAGTTTGTTGTCCGTGAACCGAATGCTTTTCCGTATAAGGAGGTTGACGTCCATATTGCGTTCCAAAACGAACATGGACAGCCGTAAGAGATTGGGTCTCTACTAACCACAACGCGCATTGAACTTGTGTCTGTGGTGTCATCATCGTTATTGAGCTCGCCGAAGGTCACCAGCTGGCGCATGCGCGTAAGGCGGGAATAAAAAAAAAGTCTTTCAGAGTTTTCCTTTCGATGACAAACCGGGTACATGCATCGCAATTAGTTTCCGAGATATATTTTTTTGATACCTTTCATCCAGACACCCTGTAGTTGAAGTTACCAGGTTTCGATTCTCGGCAGAAGCAGGACGGGTTTCTTCAGCATAAGATTGAGACCACCCGTCAGCCCGATTTCTAACCGGCACAAGTCACCGCCATGGAATTTCGGCGCACAGAATGTGTAGATCTTTACATCCATGCCCCTATACGTCTTCATGACGTCGTGCTTAGACACAGCGCCACTTTTACCTTTATGCGCTTGCCTGTATCGGGATTTTCGTTTGAAGGCGTATGAAGTTAAAAGACGGTGCAACATAGCAGGGGAGGTAGTTGTGGGTTGTTGTTGGCAGGTTGTGGATGGTAGACATATTTGCTAATCTCATTTCATGCGGAATCGATTGTGATGATGGAATGGAAATCACAACTGCCTCCAACATACAAGACAAGTTGATGCATAATTTGTTTCTCCCTGTGTTTTGATGCCATGTCGAACTTTGAAGTTGAAAATTCAGGTATGCGAAATCTATGAAATGCCTGCCAGCTTTCAGAATAAAATCGTTCTTGTTGTCCTTATCACGAGCACTGCATTCTACACATGTAAACACTAAAGTACACGGCCTGGTTCGACTTCTGAATCAGTAGGAAAAACAGGATTCAGAATAGTTGAGTGAGAGACTGATCCTCGTACTATAAGAGAGATGTAAGCGGGACTGGATAAAATTATATCATTTCTAATTTTGTGAAGCATAATCCTCCTTGAGAAGCTGGTAGTCTCTCAGCTATTAAAGAATTTGTTCTTTGTTAATGGTTTAATGCCATGTTCATTAGAGCCCGTCACTATACCTTCCACGTATTCACGTCCTCCATCCTTAAAATTGTTTTTAATGTTATTCTCATCTACTCCCTTGCCCCCAGCGGACTTTTGCCTTCACGTTTTCCACCTAGGCTCTACTGTTCATGGTTCCATCAAACTCCGGTATAAATGTGTAATTTTTTAATGCTAATATATTTATATAAATATTATGTAATTTTGTGTACATGTTTCGACAGGTATTCGGTCAGAATCTTACCTGGAATATCGAATACCTGAAGTAAGAGTTTCTGCAGTTAGTCTCGCCAATCACGTCTCTCCTGGCTGCAAAAATTTTTTATTCTCTTTGTTGGGCTTGTTGCGAAATTTTGCATGAATTATCCTGACTTTCTGATTTTATCAATTCGTGTATCCCCGCAATGAACATGTTTGGCAGTAAGAAATTCTTACATCAACCAAACTAGAGAATATGTCTCAAAATTTATCGAGCTTAGGAAGTCGAGTCCTTTTGGAGAGTTCGTAGTAAATTGTATTTAAACGTAACGTCGAATATTACAGATAGGCCATGTGCGAGCCTCCCGAAATCCTGCTGCACGTTGCTGATGCACACAGCTTATTATTACTCGCTTCATCTCGCGAGCGTTCAGTGTGGTGGCGTGGCCGACACGCCAACAGCCTGTACTCATTATAGATCTTCTCCAGTATCGCCTCAGTAAATCTCTCAACAGCTTCTGGGAAGCGAGCTTTTGTGTTATGTTCCCATCGACTGTAATCCCAACCCCCAGTATTAAACATTCTGTCAGTCGCGCTACTACTTGTATCGAAACATCACGTGAGAGTTATGCATTGAAGCAAGTATTCATTTAAAGTACCCATGCAAAAAACAAGGAAAAAATCCGACGTAAATTTCAGGATATTACTCTTCCAAATAAGTTATTCATATAATTGTAAATAAATTTAGACAGACAGGATCATTATTGGACAGAAGAAAACCGAATTAAAACTCCTAGAGCCCCCTGAAGAGATATCTATGCCAGGCTTGAACATTCTTCCCAAAGAATTCGCTAGAGGCCTTACAGACGAGACCGGAGCTTAAAGTTTAAGGTTTCACATTTAATGTTTGCTTTCTTTCGGAGAAGGAGCTTCCGTGCGCGAATGTGAACATTTTACGGAGGTGCAAGGAATGCTTGCATAACAACAGGGACTGTTTCGCATATTTGCTGTGATTTGGATGTGTTTTATTGGGTTACCTGTCGACTACGTCACGTATCCGAACGCGCACAGCGCGAGATGTCGCGAGTAGCTTGTGTCCCTCTTTGCCCGACAAGCCGAAGGGTTTTCGGGAGGCTCTCAGACTGTCTGTAGGATGGTTAGTAATTAATTTATTGGCAAGGATGTGGAAAGAAGCTGCCGTGACATAATATCAAGCTCTGTACGCACACTTGCACGGAGGTACAGGGAATCCACGAAAACCAATAAATAGCCGGTTTCCATGCCGAGATATGAAAACGATTCCCCCTGAATACGTAGTAGGAGTGCCAACCACTCGACCGAGACGTGCGGTCGCTTTTGGTGAAAGAATTGGATGCTACTCATGTATTCTTGTTTTTAAACTGGCGTTTTTCTTGTAGAAGACCACACTCAGTATAAATTACGGAGAGAAAACAGCAACGGAATCAGTTCTTAGGCTTATACCAATTGTGAACAGACACGCGTTACAATACCATTGTCTGGAAACGATCACGTAGCGGATGCTTTACGGCTCAAGTGATTGTATCCTCTTTCTTGTCCGTCGTTATATAAACAGGATAGTTGCATATCCATTACTAGAGCCTTCTAGCATTAAGGAAAGACATCAGATAGTAGACTATTTTTGTGCTTTGTCTCTGCCCTCTGTTTTTGAAGTTACAGCTCTGCGTCCGGTTTCATCCATTAGGACGTAGAGCCTACTTTTTTGTGTGTTAGGAATTTATAATAGGTCTCCGAGTACCGTAAATCAGGCATGTCCAACGCGTCGATCGCAGACGATTTTGGTCGATCTCATAGGCCTGTAAGGAAACTATACGTGAAAAGCATGTAAATTCACTTGTAATATGATTATATTCAGATTTTGAAGGGGAAATACGTGTTAAAGTAGTCCGTACTTTCAATGTATGTTGCTTTTACAACAAACATTATGTGTCCTGTTATTTTTACCAATATTTTTGCTTAAAGCGAAGTACGACGATGGGAAGGGGTAGTGGGTCACTGGCAGTTTTGACACTAAAAGATCGATCACAACCTGTTTGAAGTTGGACATGCCTGCCCTAGATGAACAGATAATCATAATTACGCCCCCATGGAATGATACCCAAATAGATAAACCAGCCTACTTACTGCAATATTATAGGAGTTTCTCTTGAGAAGTAATGTTTCTTTCTTACATTCGTGCCATCGAGCCATTTCTAACGGAGTTCTAAGTGATAATGAAATGTCCTTTGGTTTTGTATTGTATGTGGGATTTTAGGTTCTCAGCGATAGTTATGAATAGTTACGTCTTCCCTCCATGCCACCTGCCTTCACGCTGGTTTCCTGCTCGGCGTATTCTTCGATCCTGAAGATGAAGGCGACATGTTCCTCTGAAACGTCGGTTGACTTTCAACGGATTACACGGAGTTATATCCCAGAAGATAGAAATCTTCTTGCTGTTATATGGTTTCATGTCAAAGTAAAAGCAAGCATAATTCTCAGTAAAGTGGAGCCACTTATGGAATTCAAACCATTTTGAATTGGTCAGGGAATCTATTTTCTCTCATATAAAATAATAGGAATTCATATTGTATGATTGTAACTATAGACGGGGTTTGTGTTGGTAATTGTATTTATTGAAAAGCCACAGAGCGTAACTGCAAGTAACTATAGCCCTATCGCTAATTCACACACACTGGTGTTCACTGCAGCACGTACTCTCCGTCTGCTGTGTCTTCACCAGTCATCGGGTAACTGTTTCCAAGGCGGTAGATCCCTCAACTTCCGTGTTCACGGCTACAGTTCTGTTGTTGCATAACGTGGCATTCGCTCGGACCGCGTAGAGAACACCATTCCTGTTTACGGCCATTACCTATTACCTTGTTGGCCTAGTTCCATTATTTAAAAGCAAAAATAAAAAGGAGGCTTATAAGATTACCTTTTCTCTCTTTGGAATCCCCCCCCCTTAATTTTATATGAGGTCTTTGGCTTTGTCCTCACAGGAACAACTTTACCTTTTACCCACGATTTCGCTTCTAGGATCTGTGCTGTACTGCTTAGCTGACAGTTTTCCCCTTATCAGGCCATACCTTGCAGAGAGCAGGGATTGAAGTATACTGTTGTATAGTGAACCAACTGAAGGTAGAAGTTCTTACATAACGGGGGATGGGGGCTGTCTTCGATCCTCATGTAGGCAGTAATTCGAAACTTCTGAATTTGTTGTGAAAACTCTCGCTTGTTTCTCTAGGTATAAATTTTGTGATGTTACGGAAAGCCATTAAACAGCGCTTCCCAGGAAAACTAACTTGAGATGTTGTTTGTAGTCTGTACGAAATTCGGTGTTTAGTTTAGTCCATTGTCACTCGGTGTGAAGTATTACGCTTTAATAGTAGTATGAGTAACTCGGTTTTCACTCGAATTTTTTTTCGTAAGGAGAGTTTCGGAATGCAGTTGCTCATATAACCACTTCCTGGCGTAACTCTCATCCGTAGCACCACAGAATTATTCCACTGATTGTTTGGTCCTTATTCTTCCCCGTCCCCATTTAAGTATTTGTCCCTGGGGAAGAGATCTGCCTTGTTCGGTGCCTGATGTTTCCAGACACAGTATATGGAAAAACAAAAATTTCAGTGTTCACTGCACATGATTGTAATAAGTAACCAGTGCGGTTGATGCAGTGTCTTTAAATAATGGCGTTAGTGGTTGGGACTTTCACTCAAAGTTATCGGATGTTCACAGTACAACGCTTTGAATTTACAAGCAGTCGGACCTCACAAAGTTCTCCCATCTAATTTCAAGAGCCATTGAATACATGTGATGAGATGGGTTAACTCTTTCGTGATAATCGATTACTAATTCCAGCTGGGAGACAGACGAACGCAGTCTATATAGACTGCTCTAAACTTGGGAAACGAAAGAGACGCGCACGGCAATGGAAATTGAAGACCAGTATCGTTCTCTGTTTATATGCGAGTTTATCTACGGAAACCAGCTGTGTTGTGTTGTCCACAGTGCACATTGTTCGTACGGCAGAATTAATGCAGACACAGGATACGCAGTGATTCAAGAGATAACTGCTTAATTTTAATAAATCTCTTTTGTCATTTCGTCTGAAGTCTAAAAACGTAAACATTAATATATACAGAACTCTAATTTTACATGTGGTTTTGTATGTTTGTGAATCTTAGTTTGTGACATTAAGGGAGGAACGTAGACTGAGGGTGTTTGAGGACAGAGTGCTGAGGAGAATATTTGGATCAAAGAGAGATGAGATGACAGGAGGTTGTTGAAAACTGCATAGGAGGAGCTTCATAACTTGTACTCTTCGCCAAGTATAATTAGAATGATGAAGTAAAGGAGGATGATATGGACAAGGCATATAGCACGCATGGGAATAAGAGGAATACATATAGGATTTTGGCGGGAAAGATACCACTAGGAAGACCTTGACGGAAGTGGGAGTATAATATTAAGATAAATCTTATAGAGATGGCGGGGGGGGGGGGGTGAAATGGANAAATGGACTCGTTTCATCAGGTTCAGGATAGGGACCAGTGGAATACTCTTGTGAACACGGCAGTGAACTTTCAGATTCCATCAGATGTTGGGAAATTCTTGAGTAGCTGCACAGCTGGCGGTTTTTCAAGAAGGGCTCAGCTCCTGGAGTTAGAGTAAATCTCATATTATCTCGATCATATTACGCAGAGTGTGATGTGTATGAAGGTCTTGGAACGGTACTTCCAACTTAGTGACTTGACAAGGAATTCCGGGCAGAACTCGTATAAGCCCCTGTTTCACTGACCTCTACTTCTACAATGTTGTTCTGTTGGTGTCATATTTAGATAATACGTAGTAATAATCCAGGAATGAAATTCGGTAAGGGTCGAAATTAGGCGAGTCATTTTTATTACTTGCAATTGTATATCGTCATAATCATCATCATCCGATGCAGACACTCAATTCGCCAAAATTCGGCAGTTAAGACGTTCAGAGATCTTTACCCTTATGTCACATTTGTAATACAGTATTTGTTTGTTAAAATAGAAGTTGTCCACTTTATGGAAGCAAGCGGCAGTTACTCTGTTTTTAAGTAAAGTAACTTTATTATACATAATCGTCATTCTTTTTTTTTTTTTAAGTTTAAACTACATCTAATGAATGAATGAATGAATGTATAAGGGGTGGGCCTTAAAACTACATCTATCTGAACATGGTTTTATGAAATTAAAATACGTATACTGCAGCCAGTATTCTTATTTACTTGAACACTGTTATAGTTTTTGTGAGAGCCGGGATAGTGCAGTCGGTATAGCGACTAGCTCTGGCTGGAACACCGAGGGGTCGAAATTTTTTCACTTCTCCGTGTCGTTCAGACCTGCTCTGGAGTGCACCCAATCTCCTATCCAGTGGGTACCGGGGGCTCTCTCCTCGGGGGTAAAGTGGCCGGGGCGTGAAGCTGACGACTTACCTCCAGCTAGTGCCGAGGTCAAGAAAACGTGGATATATACATCCACTCCCCCATACGCCTTCATGGCGTAGTGCTTGCTTAGTCAAGTACAGGTACAGCTTTACTTTACCTTTACAGTTTTTGTTGGTTCACAAAGGGAGACTGATTCAGTTTATTTTGACCTCAGCGAAGCTTTTGGTATATCCCCCATACCCTTCTATTACAAAAAGAAAATGTTTCCTGCAGATCAAACATATTTCATGTAATAATGTAATAAAGTGTGTTGATTGTAGGCTAAATTGCTACATTAGTTGACGGTTAAGTGTATTAGTGGCGAGGAGTGGCCTCAGTGCGTAATTTGCCACTGATGTGCCCCGAGATGGTTTTTTTTTTTTGCTTTACATGCATTTCTATTGCTTGACCTATCTGTACCTTGGGCTGTGGCCTATTACAAGGCTCTTCCCGTCACGTGAAATGGCCTCCTCCCCCGACAAGGAGAAGCGGGAAGGAAGTAAAAGCCTGAACCTCTCCAACCCACTGTCAGCCCTTGGCATTTTGATAGTATGTGCTGCCACGTCGGACGGTTCATCACAACCTCACATCTATGGCAGAGGGAGGAAACGAAACCCTAAATGTGCACCTTTGCCGCGCGTCACATATCAACTGTTAGTGTACATGGTTAACCATTTAAAGACTGATTTTCTTCTAAATAGCGTAGGCTATAAAAATTCAGTTCGTACCATACAGGAAGCACATTGCGTCTCCACTACAAAAGCCAAAAGGTTAATGCTGTTCGGGAAAACAGCTGTTCTTGTTGAGAATCATAGGAAGTAAACACTCTGTGGGCAGAATGTTGAAGCAGGTGATAACATATAATAACCATTGGGATTTAAACGGTTAATTAGATCCCAAAAACTCCCTGGCCTGTAGCGACCGAGAGACCGCCGCTTGTTGGCGAAGTTAGTGCCAACTTTTGCGGATAGAGGGTGTCACGTGGTTAGCGCAACGGATCCCCGCGGTCGTTAATTTCGGGTTTATAGACCGGAGCCGCTACTTTTCCATTCAAGTAATTCCTCAGTTATCCTCACGAGGCTGAGTGGACCCCGTTCCAGACCCACTACTTCTCAGAAAATCTGGTAGCGTCGGGAATCGAACCCGGGACCTCTGGACCTGTAGCCAGAAACTTTGACCACTAGACCAGAGAGGCGGTCCGTAATTAGATCACAGGAATTACTTAGCCTTTCTCCCGTTCTGGATCACTGTAAGTAAAGATACAATTCTCTTGCCTGTTTGCAGTTTTTATAGTACATACCCAGGCAGTATATTCCCGCTGTCACGCTATCTAGCGTTTTTCCTAGCATTTATTACTGAGCTCATCCGCTCATTGTTAATATATTTCGGTATCTGTTCGAATAATTCATGATAGTGAACTCAGAAGGGTTCCTGACCCGCAGGCCTTGAGCGTATTTTCTGGTCGTCAAATATCGGATGGTTACTATCCAGTTTCTGGGACCCAAGCTTGAATTGTCGTCGCGCTTCAGTACGTACTGTTAATCTGCCACTCTGAACCCCATCTATGAATCACACCGTTAGTGTCTTGACACTGTCGTCAAAGAAATCGACAGTGTTTTGATCCAGTTACTTCCCGTTACAAAGAACAATTGTGAATGATTAACATTTCACATAGCTTTCACCCATTTGCTCGCTCGTTTAGCCAGAAATTACTAAAACATTTTGTAGTCTTACTTAAATCTCGTACAGCCAGTTATTTTACGTGTTATGCTTAGGTTGTGGTGTTGTATCCCAATTTTTTTCTTTTCAGTTTTAATATCAAAAAATCTATTTCGGTACAGCCGCTGCGCCGCACCGCAGTTTACACACACCTCCTCCTGCTGCGAGTATGACTGCAAACAGATAGGAAAGACAACTTATCAACCTGTCATGCAGACTAGCGAATTAATCTCATCAAT
Source organism: Cryptotermes secundus (assembly GCF_002891405.2). Classification (NCBI taxonomy): domain Eukaryota; kingdom Metazoa; phylum Arthropoda; class Insecta; order Blattodea; family Kalotermitidae; genus Cryptotermes; species Cryptotermes secundus. The sequence continues at coordinate 623,023 of NW_019738957.1, read as the reverse complement.
ATTTTGTTGATATACACGATGATATTAAGTTGCTGAAAGCAGTCTAGTTAAAGCTTTTCTCTTATTATATCAAGTTTCTTGCATAATTTCACATTGAAGAAAGCCTCGCAGAAAGATAAAATTTAATTCTCCCAACAGAAATGGAACCGGTCCTAACTATGCAGGGGGAGCTTTGCGGAAGACACTTGTCAAATTATACTTGTCTCGCCGAATCTCGGATATAGCTGAAGATTTAAACGAGCAGCTGGTTGAAAAGATAAAACAAAATGTATTCTTCTAAGATTTTGGGGTTTCACGGCAGTGACTATAAAGAATACCGTCTTCTGGGATGTGGCGCAATGTAGATCTTGTGTGAACCTACGTTTCAGAGGAACGTATCGCCTCCATCTTCAGGGTAGAAAAATCCGCGAGCGAGAAACCAGCGTGAGCAGGTGGCTGCAGACACCACCTTAAAAACAAAAATCACCCAAACGCTCGTTTACGCTTTATTTTTCCTTCAGCTCGCTCTCTTGAGGTCCAGAGAAACAGTGCAGATAGCAGCAATAACCTCAGTGCCACCAGTAACTCTGACAGTGAGGCTGGCACCGTGCCTCTGCAACTGAACCAGTGGTATTAATTAACGTAAGCGTCAACTCAGTACATACGTACCTGCAGTATCAGTAGTGCACTCTGAAGCGTGCCAACCTGTTTTCCCTTAATTTATTCCATGTTTTCTTGATTGGGACGATGATGTCGAATGGCTGGCATTGCAGCAACTTACGTTATCCGAAGAAAATTACTTAAGCATAGTCATAAGATCTGTTCATGTACGCAGAGCAACCGGCTGATATATTTGAATACAGTAGTTGTTGCTATGTTTGTAGTGGGTTGATGATGCAGAAACTTTGTCTCACGGATCGTGTATGAATTGCCTAGGCCCAACAGTATGGTCACAATGGAACTTTTATGTTTAAAAGCTTTCAAAGTCTGATATCGCCTAGACACAGCCGGAACTGCGGACGAGCAAACGTTTCTTTACGCTCGGCTGCTCTCTGCAACATCCCTTCTATGTCGTTATTCCACCTTTTCTTTCACTTTGTTCGTCCTGTTTATTAATAGTTGTAACAGCCACTGATTAGAAGAGCCGTATAATAACTTTGTAGTTTTCTATCTCACTCTGCCTTTCTCTTACTACGCTTGTACCCCCATCTTCCCTCCCCATTTTGTTCTAATCGTCATGAAGACCGCACCGAGAGTTGGTTTAGTGTATACAGAGGCGGTTATGTGAACATATTATTTAGGATTTGGGGTTATCACAGCGGTGATTGGGAAGTGTTCTGTCTTATGCTATGTAACTCCGTGTAGGCCGTTGATTTCGGAGGAGCATGTCGCCTCCGTTCTCAGAGTCGAAGAAAAGTCGAGCACGAAACCAGCATGAAGCAGGTAGCAACCGTCAGTTTACTTTCAACGGACTACGCGGCGGTATACTCCTATACAGAACTGGATATATTGATCGGTATAAAATGCCCGGCTGTCCCTGTTTTTGAGGACAAAAGACGGTTCTCATAAACTTTATTTTTATTTAATTTTTTACACATCTGTAATCTGAATTGATTGGAGATATAGTAACGGGAGTTTAAAGTACTCGCTTTTTGCGAGGTTCAATTTGTAGTTACGAAGAATTAAATCGCCCCTGGTCATTGCAACTCGTAATACTAGCAGTTATATGCGTTACATGCCATTTTACAAATTGTGAATGCCGAATTACAGTGATTCCCCAGTTGTAAGCTGTGACCTAGAATATTTCTTGCTGTCACCGTGTTGTAGTTTTCTGTTTTGTTAAATGATATCTACGAAGCTCGCATACGTCACAAAGAGTCCCACAAGAAAGTAAATTACGTTAAAATGATCATGAAAATCAGTGAGGCATGGGATATAGCGATAAACACAATTGTAAAGGAATGCGTCAACCCTACTCCATTAGAACTATTCTTTCCCCTTGTAATTCTGCTTATGTTCAGATTATTTTTAAACGTGGTGGAGAAAGTATGAAACAAACAATGTGGACTGAAATTGAACGCATACTGTGGACAAATGCAGTCTTTATCCCCAATAATTCTTAACTGATTGTACTATAGAATCATGTTATGCAGATTTAAAAAATATGACGTACCGAAACTTATTTCGGAAATGAAGAAAGCAGTCTTCTGGGATTTGGCACCGTGTATATGTGGTGTTAACCGACGTTTCGGAGGAACGTATCGCCCCCATCTTCAGGGTAGAAGAAAAAGTATAAGAAATCTGCAAGCGACAACACCGTGAGAAACGGTAAAGCAGCCTGCTTTACCGTTTCTCACGGTGTTGTCGCTTGCAGATTTCTTATACTTTTTCTTCTACCCTGAAGATGGGGGCGATACGTTCCTCCGAAACGTCGGTTAACACCACATATACACGGTGCCAAATCCCAGAAGACTGCCTTCTTCATAGTCACCGCCGTGAAAGCCTCAAATCTTACATATTTCGGAAATGTTTACCGATATGCTGATGAGGTAACAGTCGTTCAGGACTTGAATCCCGTCTTACCAATTCCTTCTTATAGAAACCTTCTTTTGTTGGGATGCTCTCATGCAGACTCCTAATTTCATTGTCGAAAAGACACTAATATAAGGCCTAAGCATTAGTATGGGCGCGTTTTAGGAATAAATGAAGCTAGAATACTAAAGAAGGTTTGAACATGGGACTTAAAGGGAGACCAAGGGAGGAAATTGAAGAGGCGGTGGTTTGGGGCAGAGATTAATGTAGAGACGTGGTTCCTAGACGACCTACATAAAAGTGGAAACGCCGAAGGAAGAAGTAATCCTTAACTTCTGAGAGACTGCGGAACACCTTTCTTACAGCAGTCTCACCACACCAAATGATCCGAGACCAGAATGGCCACTACTTATGTCCGAATTATCCTTCCTGTAGCCTGTAAGAGATAGAGACATTCATGGAGTGATTAAAATATCCTAAAATAAAATTTTATATTTCTGATGAGTATTGGGGTATAATAAAACACTAGCCTGCTCGTGCAGAAAAGTTTACTGCTATTTTCAGGAGGCATTTTTGTTGCTTGATGGTTAGTTAACATATAACGACTCTGAAGTTTTTGGACACACACGTGTCATATTTGTGAAGCGCGTAAATAGGGACAGATTTCATCTAAGATCACGTCTAAAGTGGTTGAATTTCATTGCTTATGAATGTACTGCTTTGGCACTCTTTATTTTAATGCAGCCCGAATGTCAGGATTAACTACAACCCCGTAATTTTCTCATCCTGAAAATCTTTTATCGAACATGTTTGCCCAAAGGCGACGCTGTAATCTTGTATTCGGCAACCCTTGACTACAGTTTACAGACACTGTCACACAGACTAGTGTTCTCAGTTGTGGCCTTCACTGCGCTGCTTAGTAACGGCTTCCAACGGTGGATGTTCCCTTTCCTCTGGGTTCCCAAACTGTTCCCTGCCTCATCTACCAACTTCTGCAGCTCTCAACTGATTGCCTGCAGACTCTCGGTTGACTGACCGCTAATGTGAAGTCAGAGTCAAAGTTATATTACGACCGACGGTTAGTCGGCCGGTCTATCTTGGCGTCAAGCCGCATCTTGGACTCAAGACCACATTTTTGTTACTTTCAGACAGTTGTGGGGTTGTGGGGCACCCTATCTGACGAGAGGGTGGGTCTGTCTTTTACAGTTGCTGCTGACCCTCGCCATTTCAGTCATGTTTACAGCGGTCAAAAGCAGTAGTACATGTCACCTATATTTACAGTTTTACATGTCGGCATTCTACGCAGTCATTCCTTGTGGACACATACTATTTAATGTTTTACATGGAACCGTAGTATATATCTAGTATACGTTGCTTGACATAGCAGATCAATGGTGTCCACATGAGTCCAGGCACGACATGGCGATTTATAAACAGCTGCAAGTAATATTTCACTGTTATCCATCGGTATTCAGACCCCTGTGGCTTCTAATGAAATAAGGGGTTTACATGTGGCCCCATTGAGCTGTGTTATCATCTGCTGAAATATTGTAACTACTGTGAACATGTTGTTCAGAGACTAGCTTCTTGCAGTAGGAGCCTGAACTGACTAACTTGGTACTTGTTGGTTGTGCCAAGGAAGGGGCGCACTCATTTCTCCCACTGACTACTAATGGCAGCAGCGGCACGGATCGCATAGTAAACACCGCTTTCAATAGCTCTTCTACTGTTGCGCGCATGTCTGTTGCCGCCATCACAGTAACGGCTGCTGACTCATTGCCTAGCAACGGGCGTGTTTACAGAGTTATTCCCTATCAACGGCTCTCTTTTCTGCTTTCACAGTTCTTGCTTTGAACAAATATGCCAAATTATGTTATCTTAAAGTACTTAGCGCCGTAATCTAATGTAAACACATATAAATAACATGCCTGCTTTATAATATATACAGTTATGAACTCGTTTTTGTTCCGATCGCAGTGGTTTCCTTGTGGAGGAAATGACGTACTAAAAAAGTGATTTTTGCTCGAACCCACGCTATAACAGCAAAATTAACAATTTTCCAAGGGACTGTCCAAGAGGAACGTCTTTTGTTTCTATCTTTCCCCCCACGACACACACTTTGGGAGGAGCAAGGGAGGATCGACAGGCAAACCGACGAACGTTTGTCCCTGTGCGTGCGTGCTCCCGGGCACGTGCGCGTTTGAGAGTATAAATCTTCAACAGAGACTGCTTCTGATGTTACAGACTTGCGACTTTCCTATAAGACACCCATTTTTATTCATCAGTGAAATGATAATGCCTGTAACTGTCTTTCAGCATGCACAGCAATGGAGTGTCTGCGATGTGATATCTGTAATTTCTGTTTCTGTGGTAATATTCTTTATTCGCTGTCTAAAAACATTTTGCTTGAGTATGTGAAGTAGGATTGAACAGGCTCACGGTAGGACTTATTTCGGACTTCATTTATGATGGGGATATGTTTTGGTGTTATACAACACACGTTCTTTTGATCCGCCAAAGTAAAATCTTGATGCCTCGGTTTATTTAACGACACTTTATTATATAGCTCCGATTGAATGAAAGCTTGAACGATGAATGGGATAGGACATGGAGGGAAGTAGCCCTTGTCAATACGAAGCTACTGTCCTTTTATTGATTTACAGGATCGAGGAAAGCCACGAAAAACCTAGGTCACGATAGTATCGGGGCTGAGATATGCATTAGAATTAGTAAGGTTCTTTACAAGTAGATTCTGAAGGGTTCTGACGATCAAACTGGATTTTCAAGCGTTCCAGTGTTCTAAAGGAAGGGTATACGCCGGGTCCGTACCGGTTATACAAGTAGATTCTAAAGGGTTCGTCAGAAAACAATACAAAAAACTATATGTTTTATGACACAATTTTTGCAACAGTCATAAGTTTATTTAAGAGCATTAACAAGACTTTTCCCGTGTGTTTCGGTATTTTGTTGTGAGCACCATACTGACTGTATTTCACACATTCAAATGTCTAGTTAACAGACGAACAAAAAAGGGTAATTTACTTTTACCTCCGAAGAGGAACTTGACGTGGAAGACCAACTGTGGAGCTCACCTGCGTTCCTCCTTTTCAGGCAATATTGGTGGCTCTTTATATAAAAAAAAAATCTTTAAGTCATACTTGAAGTATCAAGAATTCCAGGCATGTAATAGCCGAATTTTGAAGCTGGCTTGTCACCTCCATCTGGTGTCGAGGTTAAGAATATTTGGCATATTGTGTACTCTTCTGTACGTCGTCATGGCGTGGCGCTCTAGCAGAGATTGTGTTACCATTTCTTTTGGAAAGAGTTACAGACTCAGCACGCGTTTATTTGGCCGGAAACAATAATGAGAAGCTGTCTCCGCCCGCTGAAGAAGGGCGGCGAGGTAAATACTGTCTCTGTCCACCAGTCCGATATTGATCCTTTAGCAGACAGACAGGTTGAAATAGGAACTGTTGATCGAGAGGACTGAAGTACAGAGCAGGAAGCTGCGTTACTTCTATGCTTGCTATCTCCGTATGAACGGTGCTCTGGCGTTTCTTCTTGACGCAAACAGCAGCAGCCAGTATTTTAGCATGCAGAAACGCCTGCCGAAAGCTGCATTGCAGTGGCGCAGTGGCAAGGGGAACAGAGAGGGCAAACACACCGCCACGTACACTGCAATGAGACTAGCCCTGCAGGGATGACACACCGCCACGTACACTGCAATGAGACTAGCCCTGCAGGGATGAGAAATGTCAAAGTACATTTTGGGGCTCCGAAAGATTTGGCCTTGAGGTGTAGGTTATATAAGGACACGGTTTTGACTGCGACGTCGAAACAGATGCAACGATCGTGAGTGATGAGATAGTAGGACTTGGATTAGGTTAGGTGGTTGTGGGTTGTTTCAGAGCACTGCCCATAAATTTTCCCGGGGTGTGTGTGAGGAAAACTGCGAAAATAGTCAGGATTGCCGGTAACCGAGTCGCAATTCGTAGCGGGTACGTCATTGCTGCATCTTTTCTTACCTGGTGTTAAGATTTGAATTCTTCAGATTGATGTATTCTGGGTTTTGTGATATCATATGCTCATGTAGGTGGATAACGACATTTTGGAGGACCTTCCCACGTCTAGCTTGATAAGGTTAGATGTAAGTGGGATGACAAATATAAGCTCATGAGAGAGGGAGAGAGTCTTGCTAACATAAATTCGATAATTCATGTTTCGTGGATTATAGGCCTTGATAGGCTTGTACATGGTTTGTTAACAGAGTAATGAGATTAATTTTGTAGCCCGACAATTGGCAAAACTGTGGCGCCGAGATCGTTACGAGGCAATAGCTACATCCCTCCTCTACCTTCATGCCAAATTTGAACTTGCTAGCATGAATACATGTGGTTATGTTGTGGTTCGTGTAGATATATGTTTTGTTACAGCGTCACATAAATGGCCGGTCTAGAAAATCGAAATTTAACGGCCGTGGGAATCCATTTTGCTGGCTACGCGACACCCTCTATCCCATAAAGTTGGCACTAACTTCGCCGACAAGCGGCGGTCGCTAGGTCGGTATAGTTCGCTTGCGGACTGCAGGCAACAGAGTTTGTTTTGTTTGTCACATAAATTGAGAAGAAAAATCTCGAGCAACGTTATGCAGTCAATTTTTGTGCCAGACTGTTGGTAAGATTCTCTATCACGTGCTCGAGTATTTCGATGGTACAAAGACTTTGTAAATGGACGAGAAATGGTGGAAGATGAACGGCGATCTGGACTTCTCGTCTCTCTGAGAGCAAGCACAAACGTCGACGTTGTGGGGGCTTTCATTTGTCGAAGTCGACGTTTGACAATTCGAATGATCGCCGATGAACATAATATTAGCGAATGTATTGACCACAAAATTGTTACACAAGACTTGAACACGAGAAAAATGTGTACAAAGATGGTTCCAAAAAAATTAATGATCAAAGAGCACGTAGAATCGAATGGCGGTAGACATGCTGGAACTGCTCGGAACAGCCATATTTTCGTAATCGGGTCATAATAGGTGACGAAAGTTGTTTTTTCGAGTAGGACCCTGAAACCAAGAGGCAGAGTGAGGAGTGACACACGCTACAATCTCGAAGACAGGAGAAAGCCCGCAAGAACAAATCAGAACTCAGGACAATGGTCGTAATTTTTTTTTTTTCGATTCTCGCGAGGTAAGTCATAAAGAGTTTGTACCACCTGGTGTCACAATGAATCAAAAATATTATCTTGAAGTCTAGGACCGTGTGAGAAAGGGCGATGCGAGTTCGAATTGAAATTGCAGACGAATCGAGCTTCATCACAACACCCCCGCACACACAGCATTGTCAGTTCATGTTTTTCTTGCGAAAAAAAAGTGGATTCTTCTGTTTCCGCAAGCTCCTTGTTCTCCAGATTTTTTTCACTTGTTCGCAAAATTAAAATCGAGAGTCAAGCGCTGTCATTTTCAAACACTTGATAGTGTTCAAAAGAATGTAACCGACGTCATCAAGACCCTAACAGATTAGTTTGATTTGTTTCATTCTGGCCCGTCAAACTAACAATTACAAATATAAATCACTCCGTCCAATGTGACCTGTCACAGGTTACCTGTTACAGGTCACATTGGACGGAGTGATTTATATTTGTAACCCTAACAGAAGCTGACCTCCCATCCTGCTACGAAGCATCAAAGGGATGTTGTTTTGAAGGGGACAGTGTTGATTCAGACGAATAATTGAACAAAGTAACGAGATTAATTTAGCACAATATCATTATATCGTACAAAATTAATCTCGTTACTTTGTTAACACACCTTGTAGTTGAGAAGTCCTGCACTTTTTAAGGAATCCGAAGGATTATTACCAAGTTCACAAGGTTATTTATCCTTTCCTTCCCACTTTGCATTACTACCCGACTCGACACTATGCCCATCCCAGTCGTATGCAGATTATCGGAATTAATATGAAGGTGAATATACACTATTCGAACGAAAGCGAAAGAACACGAATGTCGGAACTTTCCTGATGCCCTCCTGCTTTCCAGTTTTCGGCGACTCGTGTACATTGCAAGGAACGTGCTCATTCTTCCAAGTTCAGTGGTGTCCCCAACTTTATGAAAGCAGTTGAAACTTGATGTTGACTTACACGTTTCTTCTTTACCCACCCACTTTTGCCGTTCACGCCTGAACGACTACAGCAGCGAATCCATTTTTATTTTTCCCCCATGGCTTCCGATGTCTCGCAACCAAGCAGTCGGCCATTTTCCTCCCAGGCATCGCTTTTCGTAAATGTATTTTATAAAATGAATGTGTCGCATCCTATACACATATTTTCTTTGTGTTTTTTAATATTATAGTTCCTACTGTATCACTGATCACCCCACGGTAGAAAGTGGACGTCAGTAAGTTCAAAGAGAACGTGAAGGAAAATGACTGAAGGAGAAGCACGCGAGCGATAATCGCTTTCGGCATTTCGTATCCACTCTGCACACTAAGTTTCATTGACTTACCGCTCTGCCAGCGAAACGGATCGAAGACAGACAAAGGTGAACGAACCGTTCGTTCGCCCTAATTGACATCGTACACATTAACCGAATTCGAACGTTCGCTTGCCTTCGGTCGTTTTCGTCTGCATAGTGTGTACCTAGTTTAAACCCGACGATCACTAAGCAACTACCTTCATAGGATAAGGCACTAAAAGCGTTTCAACATCCATGCTCCGAAATGGATTTGAACGCACTATTGGCTGTTCAGATGACATTGTACCATGTGAGCCTTATGCTACGTGGCGGCCTTGCTCGGCTATTTGAAACTCCAAATTTACGTTTTTAGCTTACTTTCCTTATTTTGAAATAATGGAAGTGAGCTTGTGCGATCACCATGCTCTGTGCCCCCTCCTCCATCAACTTCTGAATGGCTGAACCTCTTCGTGAAACTTAGTATGTATATCATGACATCTGAGCCCATCTCAGCAGCGCATTTCATGAATCCCTCCCGTCGGTCTGTGTGTCTAAATGTTTATCCACCTGTCGTTGCTAGGCAATGGCTCGGTTTAAATCCCCCATATCTTTGCTAGGCAACGGCTCGCTAAAAACGTTACCGCGGAGACGAATACACACTCAGCAATAGAATTGCTGGACGCGACATTTTCTATGCGGTCCGTGTCGTATCAAGGAAAGTAGGCGATTAGTTCTTCTCAGAACTTATTGTTTGGGCTATAAATTTCAGGAGATGAAATGCATTGATATTAGTACACATGGCATTCTTCAATATTTTGTAATTTTTAATGCTATCAGCATAATTTTTATATCTCCCCAATACTAATTTCATGAGAGCCGTTCATTAGTTTCGTGTATAGAACCTACGGGTAGACTGAGCGACACAGTCTCGTGTACCTTGTTCATATAATATGATAATCGAGAATCACAAAGAAAGAAGCTGCGAAATTTTGTCACAACTCGTTGGGACTCATAATAATTTATTGCAGTAACCTTATTTGATCTCTTCGTGCAAGTACATACGTCTAGCATGGTGCCTGCTTATATCTTGACACAACGATGATACCTTGTAGTTTTGTATAAATCATTCTATAATTATATGTCGAAGCTTTGGAGTAAACTGAAGGGTTTTCAACAACTCTGTCACTCCCAGATTCCGACACTGCATCAAGAGTTTATCTACTCCTACCCTAAACACTGCTTTAATGGAAACGGTTGTAATGCCGAGCACCTCACGGTTTCTGTTCACTTCTCAGTTGTTATAAGTGTAGTTGAATGAAGGATTTTGCCGTGAACTGAGGATGCAGGTCCGACTGGAAATGTAAGAAACGGATGGAGGATGTCGATGGGGATATTTATTGGAAACACTTCGAAGACAGGCACAGACTTTTCGAGGATAATATTAATATGCAGTGGAGGTAAATTGTTCGTTGTCAGCGTTTTGTACTACAGTCGATTTTAATTTTAATTTATTTAGCTCCCTGCGGCTAGAATGTAGTTAATTTTACTTAACTAAATTCCCTCTTATGGTGGGAGCATATATTAAAATGAATCTTAGATAGGGTGGGGAAGTATGGGCTAGATTTGCTCTGGCTCAGTGTAATGACCAGTGGATGGCTCTAGTGAACACGGTAATGAACCTTCGGGTTCCATGAAATGTTGGGAAATTCTTCAGTGGATGATTGACTGGCGACTTTTCAAGAAGGGCTCAGCTCCATGGAGTTAGTTGGATTAATACCTGTGAAAGCTGAGATAGAGTCTGGGAGGCCCGTATTTCAATGTCCAACAAGGCGTGTTATAATTCTTCTATAGTGTCGTTACATTTTTGGTTCTGGGACAATAGAATACGAATTTACCGTCTTACTGGGCGTGTCTGTGTTCCCTGATGAAGGTAGTGAGACCAGATGGGAGAGACAAGATTTCAGGTCCTAGCCGAAATGACAAATAGGTCTGTAGGAAAACGTCCTTTATTTTTGGGTCGGTAGAATTCTCTAAGACAGAAACATTAAGGGAAATTAATCTGCCCTCTTGGTAGTCCTGTCGCTTCTCAGGAGTGTAATAGATGAGCCTGGAGCATCGTGTGAAATTGAAGTAGCTCGTAGAAAGCTCTGTCATAGTAAACCACGTATCACATTTCATAGAAACCAGGTATCCATGGCGAGAAACCGATGAACAAAATAAATGCGACAATGGAACCCAGAAGTTACGAGTTTGTATTTACTTTATGTGATTTTCCACTACAGCTAACTGCGTGATGCGGAGTGTAGTGGTTAGGGGTTACTTTTATGCAACATGAATTATCGTTATTGGTTTCCCAAAAATATCTGCTGAGGTGTGACGCCGTGCAGTTTGGTACAAAACAAGTCTTATTAGGGCCACTGGTTTTTAATGGTTTGCTCGTAACCCTGTTCCTTATATTCTTACCATTTTCCCCATACGGCTTACTCTTCTGTCCTGAAGGCAGAGCCAAAATATTCCTCCGAAACGTTAGTACCCATCTGTCATACCACGTGGCGCCACATCCCAGAAGACTAATCTTGACACCATCGCAGAACCTCAGATTTCACGTATTCACAAAAGTCTTGCCATTGGATCCTATGCTGAACCAGATGACTTGAGTCCCTCGCTCCCTTAATCCCCAAGATCCAATGCAGTATTATCGTCCAAAGTGCGCCTAGGTGTTGGAGGTGATCTCATCTTTTGAGAGTTTTATGTTTCTGTGTCCCCTGTGCGTGCTACATGGGCTCATCTGCTCAACGTGTCAAGTGCAAATTATTAATTAATTTTGCACCATTCTCCTCTGACATCCTCTTCCTTGGGCAAAATGTTGAACCTATGACTAGAACAGTGAACTTTGTTATTTAAGCTTTGATCGGCCCTAAATTTGATAAAATTTCGTACTCGCAACAGCAGTCGAAAGCGGTGATCTCAGAATTCGATTTTCAATCGTGAATATGAAGACTTACGCGCATCTTACATTTGCATTTCATCAGAGGCTGTTTTGTGGTTTGATGGTAGGGTTTTGGCGCGGTTAACCTACGAGTATATGAAATAGAACTTTTAAGCAGGCCCACTTCAAGCAACTGTACGAGTATGGTGTTTATAATTAAGTACCTTCAGAACAGAGATCAGAAGTTAGGAATTCTACACCTATTAGATGGGGTACGCGATAGCGTAGTTGGTTGAGGCACTATGCTACAAGCCGGAAGGTCGCGGGTTCAAGTCCCGATGAGGTCATTGGATCTTTCTCAATTGACCTAATCGTTCCAGCCGCACTATGGCCTTGGGGTCGACTCAGCCTCTAACAGAAATGAGTAAAGTAAGTAAAGCTATCCCTGTACCAGGCCCTGAAGGCCCATAGGGTTGTGAGACGTTGAGGGTCCCACATTATCTAGACATTTGGCTCAAACATGGCGGCAAGGTTGTCAGCCTTACGCGCCGGCCGCGCTTTACTCCCCAGGAAAATTATTAACAGAAATGAGTACCAGGAATGAATTAAATAATTTTCCTGGGGAGTAAAGCGCGGCTGGCGCGTAATGCTGACAACCTTCCGCCATCTTTGAGCCGATTGTCTAGATAATGTGGGACCCTCAACGTCTCACAACCCTATGGGCCTTCACTGCCTCTTACAGGGATAGCTTTACTTTTTTTTTTTACGCCAATTAGACGTGAGATTAGAAACATCCGTCAGTATACTAGATTTGTAGTTCTCGCAACGGGGTCTGTGGCGAGTAGTCACACTGGGGTGTGACGCCTTGTAGTTTGGTTGAAGTTTAATAACGTTTCGGAGAAAAGTACCACCTCCATCTTCAGAGTCGATGAGTAAGCCGAGCAACTTGCTGTTTGCAGGTTTGCTTGCTTTTGAAGGACAATGTTATAAATTTCTTGTCGAGGCATAAGTGGACGATGAGCCGTCATGATGAACGTCAGTCAGTGTAGTAACCGGCCACGATATGGACGACTGGAGATCGATTCCCTGTAATGACAAGAGTCTCTTCGCCACTGCATTCAGACAGTATGGGATGCTGACATCCCCGGAGGGTAAGCGGACTGATCGCTCGATTTTAATTTGTGGAGCTTTACCTCCATGCCCCTTATATATCATGTTTGCGTGGTGTCTGGACCCAGGGTAACCTTACCTTATGGTCCATGTAGGTTCAGTGTGCATAGAAAGAGGAGTCTATGTTGGAAACAGAATAAGATATGTGACTAAATGTTTTCGGTAACGAGCTTTTATGCAATAATATGGAACTTACACGTTTATACGTTTATGATGTCCCTTGTAATCCAAAATGTTGGGGTACTTGGTTAGACTCTCAGCTGGGCGTCTTCTTTTCTGACTAACGTTTTCGTGATTCGACTGCTGAATGGTACATTGAAATGGGATATGGATTCTCCCTTCCAAATCTCGTATAGTTACGTAGCATGTTGGCGTGACTATAATAACGTATACTTGTGTCGGAAGGTTCTTAGCTCGAATCTTTTCCGGTATACCGTCTCTCCAGGTTAGTTAAGTCATTCCAGGCGACTACCAAGATATTCAGATATCACAGAGCCTTTACCTGTTCACCATTTATGATTTTATTTCGGCCTCATTCGACGCTGTAATTATAGACTACGTCTGCACTTGAAACAGCACGGTTAAGTAACCAAAAGCGGCCTCCGTAGTCTAGAGGTAACGTTCCCACCTCATGACTCGTGGTACGCGGGTTCAAATCCGGCGGAGGTCGTCGAATTTTTAAGGGCGGAAAAATTCAGGGAACAAGTCCTCCGGGAGGGACTTTAAGCCGTGTGTCCCATGTCGTAGCTTTACGGCACGTAAAAGAACCTCATATCTCCAAAGGAGGTCACTGAGCCAAATTCAAGGACGTTTCCCGCCCAACAAGTAGTCTCTAACACCTCTGATAGATGGGGGAAGCATTATAGATACCGCCAAGCTAGTGGAGGCCGAACTCGCTGGCTCGGTCGGGACTGATGGTACGCACCAATATCGGTAGGATATAGAGCCTGGTAGAATATCATAGAGGGAAGCACAATGGACCAATACTGGTCTAAGTGCATGGGGAAACCCACCCTCTCCAATAACTAACTAACTAACTAACTAACCAAAAATTCCTTCAGTTTAGTGCATCGAACCGTCCCTCATTTCGATGACTCGTTTGATTAAATAATTAGGTATATTACTTGGATTTTTTTTTCCTTGGCACTACAGCCTCAGTGGGCCTAGGTCTACCTCCATGAACTTCTCCGATTACTTGGATTATATCGCAGAACTCCAGCTTGACATGCCGCTTGCTTCTTGCTGGCTGTTTGCTTCTTTAGTCTGGCACCGCTTACCTCTTCCTTGTTTTTCTGGTTACTTGCTTCCTTAACTTTCGACTCCGAAGACGTTCCTTCGGAACGTTGTCATATCCCAGAAGGTAATACTCTCCGTAGCCATCACTGCGATACCGGAAATCCACCGTAACGATAAGGTTCGTTGCAGGGGAAGGGAGCCGTTACACTTTATCTCACTACCGTCCTCCATGACTGGCAGCGATGCATAAAGTCTTGTTTGTGTCAAAGTGATAACAAACACCATTGTTCTTGGTTTTTAGGCGTTCTTGACGACGCTATAAAAAGAACGCTTTGTGTGATCATGCCTTTCCATGACGTAGTAACTGACCCAAACCACTGGGCGGACTTTTTCTTTAATTAGACACACAAAGTTGTCGAACATTCCCGTATTGCAAAGCCTGCTTCACACAGGGTCGCAAATGAACTTTTTTCATGTAAGTAATAAAGTGTTAATCAAATTTTTGTTAACTTCCGTATGAGATATGTACATAATATCGGCCATTTTGATTTTTAGCGATATTGACTGATTACAAAGTCAACTTTACATAAGGTCATAAATGAATTTGTTCATACATGCTGTAACAGTTAACCATCCTTCTGTTAAATTTACTAAACGAGATCTTGGTGTAACACTGGCCTACCATTTTTATTTTAATCCTATTTAGCGATTACAAAGTAAACTTTACATAAGAACTTAAATGAAATTAAAAAAAAATTAAATTCGCATAGTGGGGGGTGGAGTCCAGTTGGGTCCACTGGGCACGGCGGCCACTGATTGGCCTATTGTACCTTCCCCGGGTGATTATGATGATGGAGATTTTGGTGGAATGAAGATTGGCAAGGGAAACCGAAGTAATCGGAGAAAACCCGCCCCAGCGCCACTTTGTCCACCCCACTTGACCAGACCCGGGATCGAACCCGGGCCGCCGCGGTGGGAAGCCAGCGACTAACCGCTTGAAGCTATGGCGCGCCTGACTTAATTGAAAGTTACCAGATACAGAATTCCACATATTTTGTTGTAATTATACATTATGTATTATGCCGGCCGACCACAGTTGTCGCGCGGTCTGAGGCATGAAAGGTCTTTGCCCCCTCAGACACTGTGATCCTGGATTCGAATCCCACTCGATGCATGGATGTCTTCGTGCATTTATTCTGTGTGTAGGTAGCTGCCTTGCGACGGGCTGATCCCCCTGCAAGGAGTCTTAATGCGTATAGGTTACGAAGCTGGAAAAGCGTCCAAGGTCTACACGGACTGTAGAGCAATAGATAGACAGATAGTATTATTATGCCGTTGAAATATGAATGTTCCTTTTATGTAACTCATTTTGTGTTCTGCTGAAGTGTCATTTATAAACCGGCCACAAGCAGGTCTGAGCTCTGTGACCTGCAAAGAACGCGTTAGGAACTGTTTACTAAAACATTTTGGTCGCACTGGAAATCTGTTGAGACATGGGACGTGTTTATTGCCTGCCGTTTTTAATTCTAATAAACGTTTCAGTGTGCTGAATTAAGCATCTTTTTTTTCCCCCCTTGGCACTACAGCCCCAGTGGGCCTAGGCCTACCTCCATGAACTTCTCCGTTCACTTCGGTTTTTCTCGATCTTACACATTCGATAGGACTCCTTGGGCGGGTGATTAGCTCGTCGCAAGGCCTCTACCTGTACACAAACACAGAAAAACGCACACACAAACTAAACATCCATGCCCTGAGTGGGATTCGAACCCACGATCCCAGTTTCCAAGCCAGCGAAGACAGTGCATGCCTTAGACCGCTCAGCTACCGTGACCGGCCAATTAAACATCAAGTCATGAACAATTTTGGAGGGAATGGCGGTGTTGCTCCACGCCTTTATTACTTCATATTTGCCTGTGATTCTGACGTAGCGTTGCCACAAATAAGTGGAGAGGGATGTAATTAATACCCCCGCAGTGAACTGAATTTCTTGGAAGTTATTTATCATACGGAAAATACTTATGGCATTATATTTATATTGCTATAATGTAGTTGTACAAAATGCGTGGGAACGTGTCTAGGCACGGTAAACAACTACCAGTGTGATATTTGTAATTGCCGCGACACAACGTCCTTTAGTTAATCTTATTTGAACTATGAAATTGCGTTTACCTGCTAACAGCATTTCTATCGCTTATAGAAACAGGAGTACCAAGAACCAAGGGTGTGATGCTGCGGCTACAAAGCCTCTTGACGCTACATTTTTTTGGACAGTAAACCGAACAATCGTATCTTCTATGCACAACAGTTTGATTCCTGCTAGATGCAGAATTCCAGACGGAAATAGCATAATCTTTAGAGGCCAAGGATTTTGAGGATTCATCAAAAGTATTTCGTTTGGAATTTGTTTTATGCGGTGCCATGGGTGCCACCAGAATTTTTGCAGGGAGAGAAGCCCGGGTTAGATTCCGAGTCTGGTCAAGTGGGATTTGTGGTGGACGAAGTGGCGCTGGGGAGGGTTTTCTCCTACTACTTCGGTTTCCCCTGCCAATCTTTATTCCACCAGATTCTCCATCATAATCACCCGGGGTAGGCTGCAATAGGCCAATCAGTGGCCGCCTTGCCGAGTGGACCCAGTTGGACTCAACCCCCCCACCAAGCAAATTAAAAAAAAATAAAATACGTATCGCTTCCATCTTCATGGTATGAAAATCCGCGAGCGAGGAACCAGCGTGAGCAGATGGCTGCAGCGGATTTTTTATATCCTGAAAATGGAGTCGATACGTTGCTGCGGAAAGTCGGTAATCCCAGAAGAAGGCATTCTTCAGCGAGATTTACTTGCAAACTTATTTTTAAATCAGTTAACACTATTTACTGATCACCGCAAAGTATTCAAAGAAGCAAGAATTATTTTTACAAACATTTTAAATTGTTGTATTAGCATTTTGCTGCTTCTTAATCGGGTAGGGGCAGTTCCCAGACCCCCCCCCCCCCCCTGTCGGCACCCATGTGCAAAAGTGAATGCAAATTTAAGAATCATCTCCAGTGCCTAAGGCGAATGAATATTCCGTCATCATCGACGTTTCTCATTTTATGCAGCATCTGCATGTTCCGGTTTGGTGTTAGCACCACACTTTAGTTCCTAAATGCATGACGTAACAGTCCTGTATCACCCTTATAACTAACGCCGTGGTAGACTGTCTTGGTTGAAAATTCGGTAGTTACTCAAGTCAAGAAGTTCCTTGCGTTTGTGGAATGCGAATTACATTCTGACCTTTATGAACTCGTTAAATTTATAGGGACTAAGAAATTTACTCGCCGGTCACGGTAGCCGAGCGGTCTAAGGCATGCACTGTCTTCGCTCGCTCGGAAGCCGGGATCGTGTGTTCGAATCCCACTCAGGGCATGGATGTTTGTGTGCGTTTTTCTGTGTTTGTCTACAGGTAGAGGCCTTGCGACGAGCTGATCACTCGCCCAAGGAGTCCTACCGTATGTGTAAGATCTAGAAAAACCGAAGTGAACGGAGAAGTTCATGGAGGTAGGCCTAGGCCCACTGGGGCTCTAGTGCCAAGAAAAAAAAATAAATTTACTCAAGTGCAAAACTTATTATTGTTCCTATTTGTAGGGAGGGTGATAAACCTATCTATGGTAATCAGTTTCTTATAAAACTGTAGCAAACCGACTCGGGGGCACGCGGTAGCGTAGTTAGTTAAGGGGCTATGCTGCAAGCCGGAAGGTCGCGGGTTCAAGTCCTGATGAGGTCACCCAGCCACACTGTGGCCCTGGGGTCAACTCAGCCTCTAACAGAAATGAGTACCAGGAATTAATTAAATGATTTTCCTGGGGAGTAAAGCGCGGCCGGCGCGTAAGGCTGACAGTTTTGCCGCCATATTTGAGCCGATTGTTTAGAAAGTGTAGGACCCTCAACGTCTCGCAACCCTGTGGGCCTTCACAGCCTGGTACAGGAATAGCTTTACTTTTTTTTTCTTTTTTTTAAACCAAACCGTAGTTTCTGAAGGCTAACTCCATATCCAGACAAAATTACTGAGGATCAGATTTGTGGATGTCGACGTACAGTACATTATCTGTTTGTAGATTTCTGTAAAGAATACGATTCAGTTATTCTCATTGAGTTTCGTTTTCCAATAAAATAGGCTAATTAAAGCCTGTTGAAATGAAACATAATTAAGTTCATATAGGTAGTATTTGTCAGGCATATTTTCTACTCAGAATGGTTCGAAACAAGAAGTTGCTATATTACCATTGCTGTGCTTTGCTTTAGAATGCTCCATTACGATGGTCCCACATAACCAGATAAAGTTGCAATTGATTGGGACGCATCAGCTTCTGGCATGTGCTGATGATGTTAATTTATTGGAGGATAACATAAGTACCATAAAGAAAAAACACACGCCCTAAAAGGCTCTAGCATGGAGGCTGGTCTAGAAGTAAACAGCGAAAACTATATGTTAATGTGTCGTCAGAATTCGGATCAAAATCATGACATAAAGATATATAATAGATCCCCCGGAAATGTAGGGAAGTTAAACTATTTGGAAACGACAGTGACAGGTAAAGATTTGATTTCTGAGGAAATTAAGGGCAGATTAAAGTCGGGCATTGTTTGCTAATACTCGATTAAGAAACATTTGTCTTCTCGTCTGCTTTCAAAAAACATAAAAATTACGAGATGCAGAACTACGATTTTGCCTGTAGTTTTGTATGGGTTCTGCACAACGTCTCTGACATATAGAGAAGAGCATACACTGAAGGTATTTGAGAACAGAGTTTTAAGGAATACTTTAAACCTGAGAAGAATGATATAGAAGGAAGCTCAAGGAAACTGCATAATTAGGAGCTTCATTACTTTTGTTCTGCGCAACAGTGATTGAGTAAACGAGGATGAGATTGGGAATGCATGTAGCACACATGGGAGAGAACAGGAATGCATACAGAATTTTGATGGGATAGCCACGAGAAAAGAGACCACTGAAAATATCTAGACACAGGTAGGAAGATAATATTGTCACTTGCATGAGTGACTATAGACGGGATTTGAATTGGTAATTGGATTTATGGAGCACTAACAGATTGTAACTACACTTAAATATAGCGCTATCGCACTTTTGCTGCACTGGACAAAAGAGAAAGAAATTAAGGAAATGTACGGGTGTAATTGCAACCATATCATGCTTTTGTACGTTACCGTCATTCTCTTAATGATAACTGCGTTTGATTGATGCAATAAGTATTTTAGTAACGTGCATCATTTTCAGCGTTTTATTTCCTCAGTAAAACCTTTGACGTTACCAACGGCATTAAATGCACAAACTATTTCATAACTATGTTTTCTTGGTGCTACATCCTATTCGAGCCTAGGGATTTTCTAAATTGTATTCAGATTGACATTAGAATCCCTTAGACATGGCTTGAGATCGTCGTTAGGCCCGTTAAGACCTCAGAGATCAACATTTAAATACACGTACACCTGTTAGTTTTGAGAAGACACATACCGTTGTTAGATGATCAAGTTCATATGGTGAGACTAATACGAATTGTTGATGTATTTTTGTGTGTAATTTCCACAAATACTGGACGAGACTACGTTAAGTATGCTCGATAGACTTACAACCTCAATATTTCGCACAACCACATTGTATGTAATTGTTACGGTGTAAATAAACGGTCTGTGAAAATTTTGTAGGCTGACATAGCTCCGTACATTTCGCATACCTCGCCTTAGTTGTTCCATAGTTATTACAGAGATTTCTGTCGACTTTTGTGTTGTTATGCAGGCCTCGGAAATATTATTATAACAGGAATTACGTATCTGAAAGATCTGTTGTAACACGTGTGTCATGTATCTAGCGATGATAGTATGGGTTCTATGTCAAAATGTGCTACACCGAAACATTGGGCGCCACGCTCCCCCGACTTGACAGCATTAGGCTTCTTTGCCTAGGGCTTCATTAAGTCAAAGGGGTACAAAACAAAGGTTCCTGATCTTCATGACCTACGACAACGCATTTACGAAGCAGCACAAGCACTGACACTCAGCATGCTTCGTGATGTTTTCATATCTACTGTGGAACGTTGGGAACAATGTCCTGAAACGTAAGGGGACAAATTGAGCTGTACTGAATATGTTACACAACAGTGACACCCATAACGTATCTAACATTCATTAGCTTCTGCTAAACTCTTCTCTAAAATGGATCGAGATTTTTGGATCATGCTGTATATCAGTGTTTCGTTCTTTTCCTCGCTCCGTTCGGGCAAATATCGAAGTGGTGTAATGAAACAGACCGCCTTTACTTTCACACCCCTTTCTGCTTATTATTTAAATGTAGGCCTGTCGAACACTTCTCACTATTCAACGTTGTATAGGCCTAACGTTTGCAGTTGATACATGGTTTTCGAGGATTAAGATACCTAAAGCCGTAACAACGTGGGGTACGCGGTAGCGTAGTGGTTAAGGTACTATGCTACAAGCCGGAAGGTCGCGGGTTCAAGTCCTTCCGGCCGCACTGGGGGTTTACTCAGCCTCTAACAGAAATGAGTACCAGGAATTAATTAAATAATTTTTCTGGGGAGTGAAGCGCGGCCGGCGCATAAGGCTGACAGCCTTACCGCCATCTTTCAGCCGATTGTCAAGGTAATGTGGGATCCTTAACTTCTCACAACCCTATGGGCCTTCACGGCCTGTTACAGGGATAGCTTTACTTTTTTACTTAAAGCCGTAACAACAAAGCAGATTAGCATCACGCCTTGAGGACGTATGTTGTGAGAGTGGATGATTCACGCATTCACAATACGTGGACGCTATTACGAAAGTAAGATTCCCTTATCCAGCCACGAATCACCGCCCCGGTTCTTACAGCATATACCGGTTTGAGTATTTAAGTGTTAATTTCGTCACATGTGCCATTTGTATTCTGTCGTTTCTAAATAATTTTAAGTTCGCCAGTTTTCGTATTTGTTGGCAGCTGCGTGACACGTGCCAGAAGACAGTGAACCTAAGCTACTTTCTTCTTCGCTTATTTTTTATAAATGTATTTATTGACATTCATGTAGTTTCCTTGTTACACTGTTTTATGTGTCTGTTTTCAAACTTGGAAGTGACTGGGCGGCATTCCAGTTTATTATATTCACTATCTTATGAATCCTCTGCATGGAATGCACGCGTATCTCATTTTGGAACAGTGGGCCCTCCAATCCCAGTTTATTGCATATTTGACAAGATCGTGGGTTCGAATCGCACTCAGGGCATGGATGTTTGTGTGCGTTTTTCTGTGTTTGTGTACAGGTAGAGGCCTTGCGACGAGCTGATCACTCGCCCAAGGAGTCCTACCGTATGTATAAGATCTAGTAAACCGAAGTGAAACGGAGAGTTTCATGGAGGTAGGCCTAGGCCAAAATTGGGGCTGTAGCGCCACAGAAAAAAAAAAGGAAGAGCCCACTTGGGAGACCTAAACAATAATGATGAAACAGTATTTAAATGGACCTAAAAGAAATAAGATTTGAAACTGTAGACTGGAGCCTTCAAATTCAATACAGGGTGTAATGTAGTGCTTTTGTGAACATGATGATGATACCTTCGGTTTCATAAAAGCAGGGAATTTCTTGACCATCAAAGGAACCCCTTTTTTTTCTAGAATGACTGCATTTTGAGATAGGCAAGTCAGTGACATAACAGGTAATAGTGTAAGTAGCTTGAATGAGTCGTGTATTAGGATTGCGGTCCCGTCTATTCTCCTTCCCTGCACTGTAGCTGTCTGTAGAAACCCATAAATTTATCAGACTAATTGATTGGATTGATTTAAGTACTTTGGGCATACATGAAGAATTTAAGTAGTATTTATTATCTCGTTATTTTTATATAATGAATGTACTGTGATGTTTTGTGTGAACGAAATCTCGAAGCTCACAGCGACAGCAAATCATTTTCTGTAAGATATTAGTCCTTCAGGAGGCATACTCGAAATGTCGAAGCGTCAGAAAGGAATATTTTCCAGACGCCACACTTCAGTTAAAAGTTTCTGACGTCACTTAATTCGACTAGCCAATCAAAATTTTAAGTTAAAGTAGTGACTTACCCACCCTGTTTGAAGTGGCCAGTCGCTGGTGAGTAATTTGTAATTGATTACATCATCAAACTTTGATAGTTTGAGTACTGACGCTATGATGGTTACAAACCAATTAGAAAGCATTTGGAATTCCTATTTTACGTTTAGAACTGATGTGAAATTCACAAGTTCCGCATTCCAAACTGTTAACTTGAAATTTTACTCCGGACCAGAACAGACCTCAAATAAACACATTATATATATAACTTTAACACTTACGTACGAGTATTTCTAAACTTAAAAATCTGTAGATAAGGTACATATGTAATCGCCGGTGATCCAAATAAGTTTAAAATTTGCGGCCATGTTGTCCCTCCCCCCCACGTTCAACACTGACAACCTTAGAAATTTATTTATAAAAACAAGATTCGTAGTTTAACCATATAATTTCCCTCGAGGAACAGATAAACAAGGTTAGGCCTTTGGTTTTGTTTCTAAAAATAAAGTGCTGTTAACAGAGCTAACGTGGCGGACAGCATGGCTCAAGATCTGAAAGTTTCTTGGGTCACCCATTAATCCATGAGTGTCCTGAAGAGTGAATATGATTTAAGAACAGAAGATAACTGTAACTTAGACTGTAACACCGCATGGAATTTGCGTTAGATTACAAGATAGTATATCTTTAACAACATTAAGCACGAGTGTTGTGCTCTTTATTGATTACCAACCAGTAAAACTTTTGGACTCAGTTTGACGGCCGTGGCATTTGGTCAGCGTAGTCGAGTTCCACGCTTCTGCTGTAACCACAAAACTAAAGGGAGTTGGAGTGCGGTCGATAACAGCCTTACATATCAGCAGTAGCCATCGAATATTTGGGAGGGATTACTTGAATTTAACCGATTTTATCACTAGAGCCTAAACCCTGGATTAATTATCTGAATTCATCATCACCCCTCCTTCCTAAATGCGTCGACCATGCCGTACCATTCATGATGTTATCAGGTCGGCTGCGGCATGAGGAAGTCGTCAAGACTCAAGGTGTCTAACGCACTCATTTTTGAAAAGTGGAACTCCAGTGTGATGAGCGATGCTTCTACATGTCTTATGGGTAGATTTGATAAATTATACAGCCCCGACGTGACAGTGCACACTGTCTTACCGCTTTCCTCTTAATATTACATACCTTCAAGTCTCCTGAAGCACTTTATAATATACAAGGTGAAACTCGGGCTGTTGGCTTTAGAAAGAGTTCCGAATGGCATAAAAATTCAGAAAATGTCGTATAGCTTACACTGAAGTGGAAGAACTGTAGAAGTTATGTGCGGAAAATTATTCGGTACAGTGAATACTTCACAGAATCCGAGGTTAAAGATTTTCTGTGTCATAGGGTGTCTACTGTGTGATTCGCCGTGTAGCTGTAGATCTGCATTTGCAGTAAGTGGACGTCATGGCCAGTGATATGTCATATAATGAGTTTGGAAGATGTGTACTGCGTTGTAGTACACCTCTACACTCTTGTTAGTTTATCATTAGCCGTTGTTCCTTGGATGTCATTATCGTGTCTATAACATTCGTCACAGACGATCTTTTTTTGTACAAGGGCTGTAGCAAACATTATCTGATTTTAATCTCCTGAATACTTCGTGAATATACATGTATGTTGATTTTCGTCGTGTGAAATCAGGTTCACTCTGGGACTGAGGGGACTGCTGTGGAGATAACACTGTAGACTTCATTTGGGAGGTAACGTATTCGAATATTGACTGGACTGTCGATCATCTTCACTGATTTTACACTTTATAGGTATTTACATCCAAACTCCGTAGCCTGTAGTCCGCAAGCGAACTATACCGACCGAGGGACCGCCGCTTGTCGGCGAAGTTAGTGCCAACTTTAGCGGATAGAGAGGGCGTCGCGTGGTCAGCGCAACGGATCCCCACGGCCGTTAATTTCAGTTTTCTAGACCGGAGCCGCTATTTCCTTGAAATATCTCCTCAGTTCTCCTCACGAGGCTGAGTGGACCCCGTTCCAGACCCACTACTTCTCAGAAATTATGTAGTTCCGGGAATCGAACCCGGAACCTCTGAATCTGTAGTCAGGAACTCTGACCACTAGACCACAGATTACATCCAGTGCCTCTAAATATACCGCTGTCCTTCGTTCACAGTCTTTTCTACTCACGATTCATCTGTACATCATGTTCGATACTACAAACCTTTGTCGTGAAAGAATGTCATAGAATAACATAGGAATTGACTGAACGTCCTTGGGCAGCGCAAACACACAAGAAGCAGACGAATCTTAGTAGAACTTGTAACATTGTTTTTGGAAACAAGTCCTTCAGTTTGGCCTATTGTTAATGTTTGGGACCACCCCAATAACTTCTTGTTTGGCCATGTTACTTGTGGGAGGAGTGTTTGAAGAGAGGATTATAGCCATGCGCTAACGTTGTCTACGTCGTTTTAGCTTTCCCGTGGTGGCGTCGAGTCGCGTCGTCCCCGCTGTATCGATCCAAACAAGTACCACTGGAATCAGACTAGACATTGAATGCAGCCGTACAGCGTTCGTCTTTGTACCTCGTTCACATTGGTCTCCAGCCAAGCATTTGGTTTTGTTAGCCTTGCAGTTTTCTTATTAATTAGCAAATATTTGCCATGACACGAACTAGCTCTTCTACTCATTCCTGCTTCATGGTAAAAGTTTGTTTGCTTATGATTTTGCTTTGTCATGTTTGTTTTCTTATTCTGATGTAGTGTTGCCATTCGTTTTTGGAAATTTATTCACATAATAAAAATTCGGTTGAAAGACATTGTACCTACTTTCTTATGTACGATGACTTTGACTACCTTACGTTGGAAACAAAAACGGTTGTTGCTCGGTAGACCGTAATGAATACCGAAGAACAATAAAATCCGTTTGACAAGTAAAGCGGGTTTCGACAAATTTGATATTTCGCGCATGGGTCCCTAGTGGGACACCCGATATTTTACTGAAGATGCTAACTATGCGGTTTTGTTTAGAAAAATGTTCTCCATAAATTTCAGAGATTTAATTTAAATCGGTAGAGCCGTTTCGTGAATGTCGCCGTGGTATGTTTTGTGACCGCTTTGAAGGGCCTATATTCTGGAAGCTGGAATGGTCATATTCACCGGGCACCGGTCTGTGATGCGTAATCCCTTAAGCACACAGTATGAATAAGTCCAACCCGTCCAACCGTTCAAGTGGTTACGAGGGTCACGTCCATTCCTACGCATAGACATACACACGGCGTAACAAATACTTTTTTTTTGTATTGGCAGGGGGGTGGCAAAACGTGTAGCTCCCCTAGAAGCTCGAGATTTTCTGTTTTTGCCATCA
Organism: Cryptotermes secundus; assembly: GCF_002891405.2. Classification (NCBI taxonomy): domain Eukaryota; kingdom Metazoa; phylum Arthropoda; class Insecta; order Blattodea; family Kalotermitidae; genus Cryptotermes; species Cryptotermes secundus. Next base: position 597,301 of record NW_019738957.1, on the reverse strand, counting down.
CAGTACTTTATATATATAAGAAAACATAAATGGATACAAACACCAAAAGCAAAGACAGCAGGAACATATAAACTAACAAGAAAACAAGCTTAACAAAACAAAAATATAAGCAAATAATAATATTTATGAGTCATAGTTTAGTGGTTACGTTTGTTTTCAGTTTATATTATGACATGATTTATTGGTTTCTGATCTTTTAAATTTAAGTAGTATTAGTGTGTGTCCTCGAAACTTAAAGAATTTGAAGTTATAATGACATTTGGATTGCATTAAAAAGCGTTAAAGTAGTCTGACCCCCCCCCCCCCCCCCACCCCCNCAAAGTTAAAGTGTTTACTTCTGTTTTTGTTTTCTTAAATTTGATTTTGGTTCCTGTTGCCTTGTTTTTATGTATATTTTGATACGATATGTAAGAACGGGGTTTATTAAATCGCAGTTTCATGCGTTAGTAGAATGGGACGATTAATGACTTACGTCTGTTCGTAGTTTACTTGGGAATTTGATTTCTCACCTGCATTTGCACCTTGAGAAAGGGAAACGGGATGGCTGCAATTACATAACAAAGGGCGTAATTAATTGTACTCTGTACATAATATGGCCTATTGTTTGTGATTAGAGCAAGAAGGATTAGAACCGAGACATGTAGACGCGAAGGGGAGGATGGAAATGCAGAGTTTTAATATGGGCTAATAATCTGCAAGGCCTAATCCTGCGATCCTTAGAACGTTCTAAGGAGGTGCAGTCTATTTCCTGGTCTTGTATCCGTAAAGTATTCGGATTCCAGTGACTTACCATCGAAGGCAAATCAGTTCTGTTTCGTAATTTTTCTTGAGTTCTCTTGAGTTCCAGGATATTACAGTGTGCGGCAGAAATAGACGAATTTTAAAAATAGAATGCCATTTTTTAAAAAAAAAAAAAAAAATAAAAATAAAGCATTTAATTTTAATATTTATATAGTCTGACTTTTTTTGTAAAATACACCCTACTGAATGCACTGGTGCGCATGAGTTGGAAATCTCTGCATCACTTCTCGGTGTGTTTGCTGTTAAATGTGAGTAATTATTTTTCTCCGATTGTCACTTGTAGCTCATCAAAGTCTGCTGACCAACTACACCAGCTATGTCAAACATGCGGCCCCTCAACTTTTAGAGCTAATTGATATTAAAATCAATATTAAAATTTTAGTAGAAATATTTTTTGTAAAGACAATTTTCCAACAGACCAGAAGACAAAAAGTCTCACGCAGACATAAATTAGCAGGCTGCAGGAAAAGTGATTCTGAGAATTGCAGAAGGGTTTGTCCAACTAACGGTTTGTAAAGTTCGTGAAGGACAAACTACTGTATTTCAGAAGGTTAATGCACTAAAATCCGCACAGCCTCACCACCCCAAGTATTTCTCAGAACCCCTTTTGGAGGCATAGTAAGAATGCAAGGGGGGTGGCAACTTCACAGACAAGTGCCAGGGATTTCTACCTTCAAAACTAGCTTGCAAACCCCAGCCATTGTCTAATGGGCTGCTAGCAAACTTTAACTTTTATGACCATTGAGACAAGATACACCTTCCTACTAGTCCGGTAGTCTCTTGTACATTGTCATTCAGTTCATTTTCACATAGCGACAGGTGCTGATGTTACATTGTGATGAACGTATAAAGGTTATAATTAAACATTAAATTATCAACTACGAGTTTTCTTGTATATGTACAGTAACTTTTAAAGGGCAGTGTCGCTTTCAAAAAATTCAAGTAGCAAAAAAAAAAAACCATTGAAAGTGAGCGCCGTGTTTTTCAAGGAAAATGAGAAATCGCTTATTTCTGTTGTGAAATAGAAGGTAAAATTACATGTTTGATTTGTGGACAAAATATAAGTGTTCCACTTTAGGTAATTATATTGAAATTATTCCTAAATAATAAATAGAATTAAATTTCCTTGTATCAAAATCTAATGTATATTTCTATTTTGAAGTGCGGCCCTCGACTATTATTTATAGGGCTTAGGTGGCCCTCTGTACAAGCTGAGTTTAACATGCCTGAACTACACAGACTCGGGAACCATTAACAAACTGTGAATAAGGATTTTGAGCGATTTTATATCAGAGAAACAGAATTGTGTATATAGTATATAGTAAATGCCCTGCCAAAGACATGCCATGTAATAGAATATTCCTGATAAAGGATAGTTTGTATAGTTTATTTCGTGTATTTTTTTTCCGAACGATAAGCATTGTTTTAGATATTCAGTTCACTTATATCAAAGTATAGAGTAAGTTTGTTGTTTTCCTTTCCTTTGTTTATTTGTAATGCACTTAGGGATCATTGATGTACCTATTCTTACCTCCTTATGTACGTACGTGTATGCGTACGTGTACTTAAGGTTATGGACTAAAGGTAAGTTGTGTCTGTACATAAATACCGCGCCATGAAGGCATAGGCAGAGCTCTGCTTGCCTCATACTTCTTGCTGGTATCTTGCTTGGCCAACTCTTCGACCCCGAAAGTAGAAGCAGGACGTTCCCCCGAAACGTCGGTGAACTGCCGAACTGCGTGGCCGTAACATCATAGTCACCGCTGTGCGAACCTCAAATCCAGCAGTCCACCTTTTGTTGTGAATGTTCTCAGCAAAATTACTTCTCTCTGACAAAATGTATGCGATATAAATTCCTACGCAATCTAAACATAAGTAGTATTTTTATGTTGTTTTTCGCGTCGCATAGTGCGGCAGGAATTGCGACGGCGCGTTTGGTTTCTGTTTTGACTCCAGCGGTCGACGTACAGTGGTGGGCAGAAGGAAGGGGGATAGGATTTTCATAATCATTGGCACTGAACCGTACTCCTTGAATGTTCGGTTGAAAGACGGCTACGTCAGTGTTTGGGGAAACTTTGCTTGGATTTGAAAAAATCTGCCACACGGGGGGTTGTCTTGCTTGGCTCCTGTTACGGACTGTAGTGTTGTAGGTGGCTGGTCGATTATATTGGAGCCATTCATAGTGTTCGGATCACAGCAGTTAAATATTTTTCAGAACAGTAAGTAATGGCAATTTACTTGGTTTGAAAGGCGTCTTATAACTGAACATTCCTCTAATCGGTCATGGCCACCATTTCGTGATACGTGTTAAGTTGTTGCTTCAAGTGAAGTGCTGTATTTATAGACAACAGAAGAGCGATGCTTACAATAAAATTCATGTGATATATTACGGAACTTTGAACCTCAAATGCGTACGTGACAGTTCGTGAAACGTTAAGAACAGTTAATGGAACTGTAATTGATCTGGGAACGTCGCTGCAATTCTAACTGTTGTACTTTGAATTCAAATTGAGTCTGTTGTGCAATGTCTGTGTGTTTCTATTGGCTTCCGAGGACGAGTTGCAGAGGCGCCGATGCTCCAGTAACAAAGGTGACGACGACTGACTAAACTTCGAGGGGACGTAACACTATGTCCAAGACCATCAATGCCTATCGTGTGTAAGTTAAGTCTGTATATTTCATGATTGGCTTTGACACACCATATTCACTTTTGTGCTACACTCATTTGCACTACTCGATGTTGTGGATGTTGTTTTCCAAACACTGGTGGTGTGACGAACTTAAATGAAAGAATTATATCGTCACCGTAGCATGAAGATGTTGTGAAGAGTGGAGGTGAAGCGCCACACATTGTTGACGGCTACACTGTGTGGAAGTGAGTGGTCACCTTCACGTTTCGACCATATTTTACCGGGAGAAAGAGCAACCGGGTCCCACTGAATAGGAGACTGGCTGCTTCCCAGAGCCCATCTAGATACGGTAGTGAAGAGATCTCTGCTTCTGCTGAAAATGAACCCTAATCGTCTGCTGTGTTACCAACCGTTTGCTGAGCTATCCCGGCTCACTGAGAACTTTACTAAAATCTTCTAACACCGAATTCAGTTATGCAAAACTCTTCATTGCATGTGGGCATGTGGGTGAATTCACTGAAACATTGTAGAAGCCTGTTGGGAGATGTGCCCATAAACGATTCTTTTGGTTTCGCAGCCTTGTTTGTAATAATAAATGTAAGTACAAGATAGCCGATCATGGTGGCCGTGCGGTCTAAGGCGTGAAGTGTCTTCTCCCGCTCGAACATTGGGATCGTTGGTTCGAATCCCACTCAAGGCATTTGATGTTTGTCTGTGTTTATTCTGTTTATGTTAGGTAGCGGCGGCCTTGCGACGGGCTGATCTCCCATTCAAGAAGCCCTACCGACTGTCTTAGATTAAGAAACTGAAGTGAAACGAATCGTTTCACGGATGCCCATTGCTCCAAATGGGAGCAACAGGAATAGGAGAAGAAGAAAGAAGAATAAGCACTAGATGACAAGCAGGGCTGTGTAAACCCAAGGGAAGGGAGTTTTTCTTCACCTCTTACAACTTGTGCTGCATAGCAGCAAGGTTATAGATGAAATGCTGTTTGCAGTAATGTAGATAACGCCAGAAACGGCTGATCGTGTCAGGCCAACGTCACTGATATGTAAAATATTCTTGATGATTTGATAATTGTAAAAGTTCTTGGGGGGGTACTTACATACAGGTATTAACGGCTGACCCAAGTAACTTTGAGTATATCCGCCATGTTGTCCGTCACGTTAGCGCTGCCGGCCGTATAAGTTTATCTGTAAAAAGACACCTAAATCCTACCTTAAGTGCTTTTNCGGTTAAACAGCGCGCGGATAATCGAGAGTCTACTGTATTTATTTTCAAAAAACAAGACTAATAACCTAACCTTTTAAAAACGGGCTTTAAAAATAAATATCTAAAAACCTTCCAAGGTTATGTTTTGTTTTGTACTTTTTACAGACAGACTTACACGGTTGGCAGCACGAACGTGGAGAACAATGTGACGGTAACTTTTTAAGTTACTTGGGCCATGCCTTCATTCATGAATACCGTTCTTTTGGCTTATACTGAAGTATTAGGATACGATGGGCTGGACATTTAGCCAGAATGTGTGGCAGAACGTCTCAGTGAATGGTCACCTCGAAGACCGAGAAGAAAATAGGACGGTGACTTTAAAATGAATCTTAGAGAAATAGGTTGTGAAGGTGGAAGGTTGAAGGGAGCGGATTCAGGATCGTGTTCAGTGGCGGTCTGTGGTATTTTCAGTGTTGATTATTCGGATTTATGTACCAGTGTTAGTTCAGCTAAAAATTACACATGCTTTCAAGTGAAGTAACATTTTGCTTGGCCGACATGATCGACACGTGGATCTGTCACATGATGTCTGTAATGAGATGCAGTTAAATCGGATTGTAACTACACACGGAGCGTTCAGATTTATTACGTCATAACCTAATGGGGGTTTAAACAAAATCGCGGAAAATGAATGTGTGTTACGAGTACTTAACGAGTATACATCTATGGCACTTAGCTCTAAAAGCCGAAGTATCGTTCCCAACGAAATTGTTGTCAAAATTTAACTGTTTGTACGAGTACAGATTTCACCGTCGAGGAGTTTGGCTTCTGTCCGTATAATATTTTGGATGTGCACGAGTCTCGTATGTTCGTATCATACAGATACTCACGCACATGCACACAAGCACAAGCGAAGCATGTTCTGTTGTAAATGATCCAGCATGTTATACTTATGAGCTGAATGGTTTAAGTCAGTAGCGAGTCTTCGCAATGACGACTGGGAAATTCCAGATTCCCATCAATGGCAGGAATGATTTCAGTGGAGCAAAACGTGGTCGAACGCTTGCTGCAGAATTCTCTTCTAAATCTATTGTCAGGTTCCACGAATCCGTGCAGCTTCCTTAACTCAGAACCTCCGGTTAGTATAATGCCTTTTCGTTCTCACAGGGTCACCATCTATTAATTTAATTTAGCAAAACACATTATTACGTCTTTTCATGCATTTGCGTAAAGTCGTGAAATAAACACATAATGTAGAGGTCATGTGTCTCCCGCCTCATCGTTTCCTATGTTCTACGAGTTTCGGAGATTGATTACTATATAAGTAATGAGTCGAATTTAATTTTTATGCCTGTCAGTCAGTCATGAAGTGACAGGAGGTAGGAGAAAACTGCCCAGTGAGGAGCTTCGTAACTTGTACTCTTCTTCAAGTATAATTAGAATGGTTGAGTCAAAGAGGATGAAGTGGACAGGGCATGTAGCACGAATGGGGGAGAAAAGGAATGCATATAGGGTATTGGTGGGAAAGTCAGAAGGAAAGAGACCACTGGGAAGACCAAGACGTAGGTGGGTGAACAATATTAAGACGGATCTTAGAGAGATAGGATGGGATGGGATGGATTTGATTGATCTGACTCAGGATAGGGGCCAGTGGAGGGCTCTTGTGAACATGGTAATGAACCTTTGGGTTCCATAAAATGCTGAAAAAATCTTGAGTAGCTGCAGAATTGGCGACTTCTCGAGAAGGGCTCAGCTCCGTGAGTGAGTACACATTCTCGCAACTTGTCTAAGATTCGTCTCAGTATTATCCCCGTAGGTGCTTAGATTTTCCAAATGAGATGCAGATATTAAGGGTATGTAGTGATGATAAAACACGCCGTGAGAAGAGAATCGAGTGCTTTACACGACCTAACATCCAGAATTTCCTCATGTTAGAGAAAGGTACCCCAATAGAGATGTTATAGAGGGTCTCCCCCTTGACACCCGAATTCCGAATAATGAAACCCTAATTACCCTGTCTGTTAAAAAAATTGTCCATCTTGATTCTGAAGTTTTATAATCAGCGAACCGACAATTTTTATATTGAAGCATGCGAAAAAGAACACCGATTACAATAGCAAACAACGTTTGGAAAGTCCGTGTACTTCACTTTTTTTTTAATACCCGGGAGCATGGTATTCTGTTGTTACCATGTTATATTCATGAGTCCACTCTTTTCTACCATAAATAAAATTTGCATGATCCAGTGAAGTTTGAAGTGGAGGTAATTTGTCATAATTTTGGGAGGGTAATATGAGACTTGAAGGAAGCGCCAAGACCTTGAATGGGTCCATTTTCGAGGTTTGCATGTCTCGGAAGTTGGTCGCCTTAATTATAGTATTTTGAAAGGGACGTCGAAAATGGTGCACGCACAGTGTATTATCATAGTGTACAGTATATAGTGTTCTTTATTTTTTTTATTGCCAGTGGGGTGGGACTAAGTCCCGTGTACTGCGGCCACTTCCGGCCTTTGTACCAGCCCCAGGTGACNCTCTTGTCAACATGGTAATGAACCTTTGGGTTCCATAAAATGCTGAAAAATTCTTGAGTAGCTGCAGAATTGGCGACTTCTCGAGAAGGGCTCAGCTCCGTGAGTGAGTACACATTCTCGCAACTTGTCTAAGATTCGTCTCAGTATTATCCCCGTAGGTGCTTAGATTTTCCAAATGAGATGCAGATATTAAGGGTATGTAGTGATGATAAAACACGCCGTGAGAAGAGAATCGAGTGCTTTACACGACCTAACATCCAGAATTTCCTCATGTTAGAGAAAGGTACCCCAATAGAGATGTTATAGAGGGTCTCCCCCTTGACACCCGAATTCCGAATAATGAAACCCTAATTACCCTGTCTGTTAAAAAAATTGTCCATCTTGATTCTGAAGTTTTATAATCAGCGAACCGACAATTTTTATATTGAAGCATGCGAAAAAGAACACCGATTACAATAGCAAACAACGTTTGGAAAGTCCGTGTACTTCACTTTTTTTTTAATACCCGGGAGCATGGTATTCTGTTGTTACCATGTTATATTCATGAGTCCACTCTTTTCTACCATAAATAAAATTTGCATGATCCAGTGAAGTTTGAAGTGGAGGTAATTTGTCATAATTTTGGGAGGGTAATATGAGACTTGAAGGAAGCGCCAAGACCTTGAATGGGTCCATTTTCGAGGTTTGCATGTCTCGGAAGTTGGTCGCCTTAATTATAGTATTTTGAAAGGGACGTCGAAAATGGTGCACGCACAGTGTATTATCATAGTGTACAGTATATAGTGTTCTTTATTTTTTTTATTGCCAGTGGGGTGGGACTAAGTCCCGTGTACTGCGGCCACTTCCGGCCTTTGTACCAGCCCCAGGTGACAGGTGAAGGTGATTGTGGAGCAGTTGGTGGAATGAAGATTGGCAGGGGAAACCGAAGTACTCGGAGAAAACCTGCCCCAGCGCCACTTTGTCCACCACAAATCCCACTTCACCAGACCCGGGATCGAACCCGGGCCGCCGCGATGGGAAGCCAGCGACTAACCGCTTGAGCTATGGCGCGGCCTCCAGTATATAGTAAGTTGGTCGCATTGTTTAGAGTATTTTAAAGCGAGCACCGAAAATGGTGCGCGCATAGTACGTCATCACAGTGTACACTGTACAGTTTGTAGTACCCCCAGCTCTTCAGTGGAGCATTGATGGAATGATGATAAGCAGAGGAAAGCCGAAGTGCCCAGGGATTGAACCAGAGACTTCGAGCACCATAATTTATATCTTCCTTCACGTTTGTTTTATTATAAGTAATTCTCTATTTTTTAAATGCTCGCATTTGAGTTTTATTATAAGTAATTCTCTATTTTTTAAATGCTCGCATTTGAAAACACTTCGATAAACTGTGTAGGGTGTATCACAAGCGTCCAGTCAGTCTGAAAACTATCATAGTGCGCAGAGCAAAAAAGAGTTGGTTGTGTTTCTTTAAATATTCACCGTATTGGAAAGGGTTTCAGATAATAGTTGTACAGCTGAAGGAATCTGTGTTTTATGTCAAATGCTGCCTCTGTCCGTTAGAGAACCGATAAACGTTCGAATTTAGCTTCTTGTAAATCAGAGTCTATGCTGCACCTATGTTAACGAAAATTTGAGACTCCAGAATAAGTGACGACTGTAGGCCTCGAATACAAGATACTGAAATCCGTTCACCAGTTCCGGAGATGAAGCATAGAGACAGAGATGGGTTTTGTACAAACATCTCATAGTAATATTGACAGTATTTAAGAGCTCAGTGTAAAAATTATTTAATACGACTGTAATACTTTAATACGACAGGCTCCACTCAGCCTCAGGAGGATAATTGAGGAGCTACTTGAATGGAAAAGTAGCGCCTCCGGTCTAGAAACCCATAGTTAACGGCCGTGGGGATTCGTTGCGCTGACTATGCGACACCCTCTATCCGCTAAAGTTGGTTCTAACTTCGCCGGCAAATGTGTGGTCGCTCGGTCGGTATAGTTCACTTGCGGACCAAAGCCACAGTTTTTATTTCGCCTTTGTTGAACTCTCTCAGATTTGAAATAAACCACAGCCTGCTTGAGGCTATGTAGCTGATATAGCGTCGTAAAGTAACAATAATTGTCACTGCCGTTTCGGAGTGGTAAAGTATGTTAAGGCATAATCTACTGCACAAGCCTGCATTGACATGACCTATGTATATACGTGTATATTGCGTGTTATTTATTATAGTAAAGCGACGCAGTATTTGTCGTGTCCATAAAGTATAAATGTCGTTACTTGGACGCTGTGTGAGTGCAGGTACACCCGTGCTGAGTTACAGTGCAACAAATGTGGCGCCTGGTCAGAAAGACCAACTCCTCTTCCGTCGAAGAGGGGACCCCATTTCCAAACATATAAGTGGATCATGGGGGCCCTTAACCAAGAGCGACTGTGCTGGCGAGGGCCAGCGGCAATTTATTGCTTGTCTACGCAATAATCAGCATCCTGACATTAAAGTAGCGTTTGTACATAATCTTCCATGGACTGAAGGAAATAAGTCTGAACGTCCTGAGACTAGATAACCCTCATCGGAACCCGATAAAGGGATATTTTGGGTAAATGGTCCCTCTTCCCCGTCCCTTCCTCCGAGGCTACTGAAGACTAATTCTACACGTTCTGAAGTTGAGAGCAAGTATTCGAGGAGCAGTACGTAAAATGCTGTGAGCAAATTGTATGCTCTCAGTTAAGTCGTAGGCTACTTCCGGAAGACGAGTCAGGCCGTGTGCACTGATCTGCAGCGCGTTGAATCGCGGTTTGTGACGAAAATTGAATTGAGTTACTTGCACGCCATGAGAAATAGGGTGCATAAGGTCCGTACGTTTATTTTATTTTCCGGAGGGAATATAATTCTGTACCTAGTATACGGAACCTACTTTAATCTCTAGAATTTGAAGAATGTAGTTGGGTCGAATCCTTTGTTGATTCTGGCGCTGGAGGCGGTAGTGTCGAAGTGGCATTTTGAAATGCTCAAGCACCAGCCCATTCTGTCGTAACCGATTGGGATCGTCATGCCAGCTATGAGAAACGCAACTTCATCAGAAACTGTTTAGTTATAGGCTTAGTCCGCTGAGCTCCCGATTTGCAACAAAGTTTATTTCCCATCATGGCACATGTTCTGGGTAAAGCAGTGCTTAAAAATTTTGTTCATACCTCCAAGACGGGACACGGCATTTTCATTAGGACGCGAAATGTTTATTTTGAAAATATAATGATGGGCCTGCAAAAAATGGCCATGGATAGAGTATCAGGTAGTGGAACGTTGAACCTCTTGGCAGAACACATTATCAGTGCTCCGTATAATTCGTTTAGTTTGAATGGTTGTGTGCGCTATCCTCTAGAGTCCATGTGTTGTTATTTCAGTTTTCTTGATAGTTTTGTCGCGATTATGAGTGACTGTCGACGGGGTTTTGGATTGGAGTTTGGATTTATTGACCACTTTAACGCACAACTTGTGACTACACTTAATTATAGAGCCATCGCTGATTTCCACACTTTACAAATCACTAGAGCACACGCTGTCTTCACCATTGGTTCCCTGATAACGGCTTCTAACAGTGAAGATTCTTCAACTGCACCGACTCAGTCTTCTCTTCACAGACTCCCTTACAACTCTCTAACGAACTTCAAAGATCGTCTCGGTTATAACATCTCGGCACGGACCGCGTAGAAACTCTTATCATTGATGTACTCCAGTCGTATCCGTGGGAACGTGTTTGTGAAGGCGTTACTCAATAACATCTGCGTATAGTGCTTGCTTGAACGATGGCGTAGGGATCCGCATACTTGAAGGGTTGCGCAATTGGAAAGGCCACTGAAATTGAAGCACCATAGATTTTCTTCGATGAATGGTCAGAACCATACTCCTTTGTTGCCCAGGGAACGTAGTTGATAAAAAGCCATTTGTGGTGGGTGGGACTAGATCCTGTTTGGCGGTGAAATACCAAACGTCCCATTCACGAATCTAACGCTGTCTGCCCTGTACGTAATACTGAATGTCGTGGTGTATTTTCCTACTCTGTATTAAATAGTTCTTGGAAAACGACTATCCTAATAAGGTTCCGATTTTGGTTCAAGTTCCTCCAGGAAGATGTCGGGTTATCTGCATGAGATTAGCTTTCTTTTCCCGGTTTTCCTTTCGTGATACTTTGTAATTTCTGTCGTACATGCACTTAGCAGAACGTGGTAAACCCAAGAAACGAAGGCATCTGTCATCACTTTGCTCAGGTACCACGGTTCCTTTCAATGTGAAAGAGATAATGTATGGCATTAGATGGCGCACGTATTCGCATTAGTGGCAACATGCTGTATTTACACGCGCGCGCGAAGCATTTTGTACTACATTAGAATTGAAATGTTAAATTAATTTCTCGCTTTCCCGTAGTTGTGGCGCTTTCCATACTATTTTATATCGAAATAAAATTCTTCTGCGATATATTTTTGTGGTAACATATAACTTTGGTCGTAGGAAAACCATGAATACGAGGGTTAGAACTTTAATGGTGGCAACACTGCTGTAGAGACGCCATGCAACGGAACCAAATAATGTCGCCTATAATGTCGCTTACCACACGTTAGTTACATACCTACCTACCTCAGAGCAAATGGACTCTCCCTTTCCACATCACGCGCATGCGCAGTGACGAGAAGACCAGAGCCTCGTGTTAGCTGGCGGTCTAATGTAGTGTTGTCACGATGTTTTCGAAACAGGAACAAGGGAGTTGGATAAAGATTGAATGTGCAAGAGGCCATACAGCACGGCGGTATCATCAAGGTCTTCAAGAGGCTTGAGGGGAATCTGCATTGCCTTACAGAACAGTGGCAAGGTGGGTAAAAGCCTTCAACGAGGGACGCCAAAATGTGGCAGAAATGCGTCAGCCAGGTCGTCCTAGTGTCAGTGAAGAAGTGTATGCTCTTTCCGCGATGCTGGAGAGTGATCGACGCCATACGATTCGTGAGTTGGCCCGAGGGACAGGATTAGCGCGTACGACTGTGCTTCACATTCTGAAGGAACGACTGGGCATGAGAAAAATTGCATCACGATGGGTTCCGCGTGATTTGACGGAAATGCAGAAATGGCTACGATATGACGCTGCTCGTAACCACTTGGAGCGCTATGAGCGCGAAGGAGAGGCTTTCCTACGCCATATCATTACGCTGGATGAGACATGGGCCAAATCGTACGAGCCACAAATGAAACACCAATCAAACGAATGGCGTCATTACGGGTCACCACGAAGATCAAAAGATCGTCAGAACCCCAGCAATGTGAAAGTTATGGTGATCCTCGTGTACGACTGTGATGATATCCTAACGCATACTGTTCCCCGACACCAGACCGTCAATGCGCAGTATTACTGTTCATTCTTGGAACACAACCTGCGACCAGCTTTGAAAAAGAAGCAGCGACACTTTCTGCAAAACCCACCCATTATTTTGCAGGACAATGCTCGGCCGCATGCAGCGCAAGCTGTGGCTGATTTATTCGATCAATGGGGCTGGGAAATGCTGTACCATCCACCATACTCCCCGGACTTAAGCCCTTGTGACTTCGGCGTGATTCCTAAGAAGAAGGAACCACTTCGTGGCATTCGCCTCAGAACTGTTCCAGAGATTCTTCAAGCAGTTGACCGCTCCATTCGAACTATCAACACAACAGGCGCTGCTAAAGGTATCCTACGACTTCCACATCGCTAGCAACGGGATGTACACAATGCTGGTGACTACATTGAATGACAGCAAAACTTCGGAACATGCATCTATTTTGTATCAGTTGTAAATAAATAGTTCCAACCCTTGTATTTTGGCTTTAATTCTGGAGAGACCAGAGGGCATATCACTTTGTATACTGTTCTTGAAAAAGAAAGACGAGAGGGGCCATTGTTTTCTGCCCGACATACCTCATGTGTAGTATTGAAGTGTTTACCAGTAGGTAGGCAGTGAGAGTGGATCACTTTACCTTGCCTAATCCATCAGCTTACTTGTTTTGCTCATTAAGGCACTTTCTAGCCNACATCGCTAGCAACGGGATGTACACAATGCTGGTGACTACATTGAAAGACAGTAAAACTTCGGAACATGCATCTATTTTGTATGAGTTGTAAATAAATAGTTCCAACCCTTGTATTTTGGCTTTAATTCTGGAGAGACCAGAGGGCATATCACTTTGTATACTGTTCTTGAAAAAGAAAGACGAGAGGGGCCATTGTTTTCTGCCCGACATACCTCATGTGTAGTATTGAAGTGTTTACCAGTAGGTAGGCAGTGAGAGTGGATCACTTTACCTTGCCTAATCCATCAGCTTACTTGTTTTGCTCATTAAGGCACTTTCTAGCCCAAGTGTATTGCTAGGATTTCCACCTGCTCATATCCACTTCTGTCTGCACATTGCACTTTACAGACTCTCCCCTTCACTTTTTGTTCGTGGAAAAACGAAATGTGAATAAGAAAGAACAGAAGACAGCAACGTTGGAACTTTGATAGAAGAGAGTAAGGATAAATAAGTAAGAGATGAATAGACTTCGGGTCCCTGCTCTCTGCCGTTTCTGTTATTCATTTGCTCTTTACAGTCCGGAAGACTCGAGGGGCAGTGGAGGATCTCACAGTTTATGACGGTAATATTAAAATCCATATTTACCGATGATTTTGGATGTTTTATGACATCACTGTTTATAATTTTCATTGGTGTAAGATGGTTACGTCGTTGCCTCGATCCCAGTCCCGCAAAAGCATTCCGTATTCCACAAAGTTGCGATGTGTTAATGCTGTTTGTATTCGTAAACATGCATTTTTGAAACTGCCAGACCAAAATATTGCATTATATGTTGATAATATTGCCTTAACATTTTTTGCAAGCGTCGGGACCTGAATTGAGACTACTGTTATATTATATGACGCCCTTTTAGTATCTCCGTGCATTAAAGAATTGAGTGTCAGTCAAATCGTGTAAGACAGTTGGCGAAACATGAAATGATGAACCTAAAGTAAGCAAAGAACAGTGGACGTAGCGAGGAGACAGGCAGGAATTGGTGTCACAGAATGAAAGGATTTTATACCCCTATGTAAAAGTGTAACTTGTAGTTTAATATTTGTACCGGTATAAATTAAGCCTCTGACAACCGGTTGTGTTACTGCCGTATTACTATGCAGTTCTAGTTTTCTTTCGTCCAAAAAGGAGTATGAGATTCTGAATTATCTCGGCCGGTTTATGTACTGTTATTGAACGGGCTCGGCCGGTTTTTGGTCTGTTGTTGGACTGCCTCGGCCGGTTGGTGGTCTATTGTTGAACTGTCTCGGCATGTTGGTGGCCTGTTATTGGACTGTATCGGCCGGTTTGTGGTCTGTTGTTGAACTGTATCGGCCTGTTGGTGGGCAGTTGTTGAACTGGCTCTGCCGGTTGGTGGTCTCTTATTGGACTGTCTCGGCCGGTTGGTGGTCTGTTATTGATATGTCTCGGCATGTTGATGGTCTGTTGGTGGTCTGTTGTTGAAATGTTCTGCGGGTAAAGGGAGAAGTTGTTGCGAATCATTTTTTCCTGCTAGGACGAGTCGTTGCGGCGTTATGTCCTTTAGGCATGAATAGTAAATCTTATATCGACGTTGCCAAGGTGAGATGTCGGCCAGTGGGGCTATATATGTAGGGCAGGGGGAAGAGACAGTGAAGGAGATACAGGTACAGGAATACATGATACATGATACAGGATACATGAAACAGGAATAATGAAGGAAACCGTTGTATTTTAATGAATTCGTAGAGAAACAGTGTTGAAGTGTGGGCAGCTGTGGCAAATCTACGAAACCACAGCTGCTTATGGAACCCCATAAAGGTATGTAGTAAATTCATTACGTTAAAGTGTTCAAACTGGTGTCAACCACTACTCCAACGGAATTGCGAAGTTCACGCTATTGCTTTCGGCGCCCTGTGTGTGAGCAACAAGACGGATACCAGCCTGAAGCACTTAATGTAGTGATTATACAAACCTTTATGGTGTTCCTTACTCATGTGTGGTTTTCTGGACTTTGCAACAGTTTTGCCGCACTGCAGCGTTGTTTCTGTACGAATACATGAAAATTCAGTGGTTTTACTATTCCTGTTTCGTGTCGTATCTCTTTACTACCGCCTCCCCTTACCCTGGGAACGTATACACATTTCACCTTCATGTCACCGTGGCTTCATCGCTGTAACTTAATACTGTGATACTGTAATGTGTGTATCCATCGCTGAGCAACGGATCGGAAATCACGTTCCATTTACAACGAATAACAGCGAACGGGCCCTTGCTAGGTGGCAAGTTGCTGTACACGAGATGTTTCGTAGCGGCGGATAACACTTAGAAAACCAAACCGTTGCTTGAGAATTAAAACATGGCTTCCGAGACAACGAATGTTAACAAAGGCATTCCCGTGACAACGCAACAGAACAGAGGAACTGGTCGATATGGTGACTTCTATGCCGGCCGCGTGGTGGCTGTAAAAGGCATTGAATTCATGAATTTGAGTAGTACCTGCGAGTCGTAGGAGGCAACGAAAAGGGAAGTCTCAAATTTGAGACAGTAACGTATGGTCTCGAGTGCGAAGGAACTCGGACCCGAGAAAGAATGCGCTGGCAAGGACTAGCAGCATATACGTGTACAAAAGACAGACCCGTCCTCTCATCAGAGAGGGCGCCCACAAACAAAACCACGACCGTAACTGTCAACCAGTAATAAAGATCTGGTCGCAAGCCCCAGATGGGTGCTTTATGCCAAGACAGACTGGCCGACTGACCGTCAGTCGTAAAATGAGACTGACTCAGACTCAGATTCAATTCGCGTAGTAGAGACCAGTCCAAGGAGATTCAGGCAGCACTGAGAGATTTTTCGTAGAGTTTCATCAGACGTCGTTCAGAAGGAATTCAGTGTGTGAACTGTTATAATTGATTGTAATTGTAAAGAAGAGCCAATAAACCCAGTCATCAAAATCATAACCAATTATTATTAGTCACGTTAACTCCGAACACGTGACAGTATATTAAAAGTGTAGCACAGTAACGGCGTGTCTTAGGTAATGGATTCCAGCACTTGAGATTACAAACGCTATTTGCAGCAACATTTTCCGTATTTTTATCAAATAAGCGAAGTCTCCTGTGACTGCCGACTTGGGATGTGGTGTGGTTAGTTCCATAGCAGTGTACTCGTAGGCTGTGTTCGGCTACATAAATTACTATCATTGTCATTGGTGTATGCAGGATCATAAATAACAAATTTTGAGAAACGTGTACCAAAATTATGTTTGTATCTCTTCTTCCTTTTCCTGTCTGGCATGATCTTGATTTTTTCCTGCGAATTTTAGATTTAATGTTTTATGTTCGACTGTGTTATCTATAGAATTTAGGCTCGATGTTCATGGGGCCTGTGGTGATGAAATGCGAGTTTGTATTAAGGTCTGTCGTGTGATGTGGGTGTACAGATTTCAGGTCAGGTTTCTTGTGCTGGAGAGAGCCATACCCATCTCATTAGAGCGCAAACATCTGCTCCGCCGTGTCAACAAGAGATCCGCTCCAGACTTAAGTTAATTATGGATCGCTGTGGGACGGGTTGGGAAAATGTTCCATCAAATAGCCCTTTGCCGAGCATGTACAGTCATCAGGAAGAATGGAGTGACAGTTGTATCATAAATTAAGAAAGTCAAGTTAGAACCGAACGTCGCTTTTAGTTTTGATTAATACCTATTATTTTGGACGGCATAGGGTGCATAGCTCGGCACGGAGACCAGCTGTCTTGACAGGGATTGTTTTCTTGTTTTCAGATACATACCGGATTAGTGCCTTAGAAAGATAAATACTTCCCCATATCTTTGCAATATAGCATTATTACCATTGCCGCCATATGAAATTGCAGACAAGAGCGTCGCTGTGTGTGATTTTTTATTATTAAATGGAATTGGTTTTTGTAGCTGTTATATGCATGAAGCACGCTGTTGAAGTTTTGCTTGATTTGTATCATTGTTCCCAGGGAAGTTTCGAAACAAGCATTCAGTCGCCACCTTCCTAAAGCTTACCTATCTACCATAATCATCATCTTCAATTCGACATTATGTGACCCCAGCAGATGAAGCCCAAAAATCAGACACTCACATAATGAGCACAATGCCCACAAATGGCAATGAAATGAATGCCTTCACAGTGGGATTAGGAGATATATTTTTAAGAAACCTCGCAGGTAAAAAAAAAAAAAAAAGGTAAAAGTAAAGCTATCCCTGTAACAGGCCGTGAAGGCCCATAGGGTTGTGAGACGTTGAGTTTCCCACACTATCTAGACAATCGGCTCAAAGATGGCGGTAAGGTTGTCAGCCTTACGTGCCGGCCGCGCTTTACTCCCCAGGAAAATTATTTAATTAATTCCTGGTACTCATTTCTGTTAGATGCTGAGTAAACCCTAGGTCAACTGAAAAAATCCAGTGACCTCATCGGGACTTGAACCCGCGACCACTACGCTACCGCGTGCCCCAAGAAACCTCGCAGGTTGATATGAAAAGTTAAAAGGCGGAACTTTCGTGTAAATGAGGAATTGTATGTACGTACACATGTACGGGCTAAAAGCACTCATATCGGTATATAGTGTCACGTGTGTGCAGTGAATATAGACAGAGTTTGGGGTTAGGTATTGGATTTATTTACCACTTTACAAATAACTAGAGCACACAGACTAGTGTTCTGTTACCAGACGTCTCCTGCTAACGGCTCCAACAGTCGCTGTTCCACTGCTTCCGTGCTTAAGTTCTCTTTGAAGGACGGCACACTTCCATCTACCTCTTCTTACTTCATATATCCTCCTTATAACGTCTTTGCACGGACTCAGTAGAAAACATCGTTTCCAACAGTACCTCTGTTGTTGCATTAGTATCCGTTTTCGCGGGAACGTGTTTACCGAGCCGTTGCCTAGAAGCAGCTTTACACGCTACAGTGTAAATAAGTATACTTTTTTAAATCAGTAGGTTTGAGAGAAACAACTGACTGGTTGTGAGGTGATGATGCTGGCCGATTTGTAAATTTGAAAAATTCTACCCATAAGGTTTCCCACGCAAAATTTGTCTGCACATTTACTGATACCCACATACTCATGTAGAACAGTACATTCGAACATTTTCTGAGTGCGGCTACCCTAAACTTATAACAAATACATGGTTTTGTGGCCAGGTCAATCATTTTCGTAACAGTAACGGCGAAATTAGGAAATTAAAAAATCTGTTGACAGATAAACCTGTGATTTTTAAAATTAAGTAATGAGTTACGTGGTTTGCTCATGAGGTCTTGTTGTTACAGGAAGAAGATAGAGTCTATCGGCAAGATGACCCAGATGACGCAAGAAGAGATCATGACGAACACCAAAACGGTGGTTCAGGGTCTAGAAGCGCTGAAGAACGAACATAACTCCATCTTGAACGGCCTTACTTCGAGCCTTGAGCTAGCAGTGTCGGTTGTCGAGAAAGCTCAGCAGGCCATACAGCAGCAAAATGTCAGCAGCGGTGGAGTTACTTCAGGAGGCGCTGGAGATGCTAGCGTCGTCGAAGAGAAGACAGGGCTTGTGCAGAAGTCGCTGGAAATGATCGAGCTCGGCTTGGGAGAGGCCCAGGTATGGACTGTTATTTCATTAGAACGTTGTTCCCATCACTTGAAAGAATATTCCTCAGCAACTTAATTTCAGCATAAAGAAGGCAGGTTGAAGTTACATGGGTGCCAGATTATTTTGCGTATCATGTAGAGCAGTGGTTCCATTTTGGGTGTGAATCTTGGTCTCTGGCTTTAAAGGATGAACATGAACTGAGAATGTTCGAGAACAGGGTAGAGCAGTGGTTCCATTTTGGGTGTGAATCTTGGTCTCTGGCTTTAAAGGATGAACATGAACTGAGAATGTTCGAGAACAGGGTAGAGCAGTGGTTCCATTTTGGGTGTGAATCTTGGTCTCTGGCTTTAAAGGAGGAACATAGACTGAGAATGTTCGAGAACAGGGTGTTGAGGAGGATATTTGGACAGAAGAGAGATGAAGTGACAGGAGGTTGAAGAAAACTGAATAATGATGAGTTTCATAACTTGCACTCTTCTCCATGTATAATTAGAATGATAAAGTCAAGGAGGATGTGATGGGCAGGGCATGTAGCACGAATGGGGAGATGAGGAAAGCTTATAGATTATTGATGGGAAAGCCGGAAGGAGGGAGACCACTGGGAAGACCAAGACGTAGGTGGGTGGACAATATTAAAACGGATCTTAGAGAGATAGGATGGGATGATGTGGATTGCATTGATCTGGCTTGCGATTGGGGCAAATGGAGTACTCTTGTGAACACGTTAATGAACCTTCGGGCTCCATAGAATGCTGGGAATTTCTTGAGTAGCTGCACAATTGAAAGCTTCTCAAGAAGGGCTCAGTTCCATGAGTGAGTGAGTGAGTGAGTGAGTGAGTGAGTGAGTGAGTGGTTCCATCTCATAGAGTTTAATTGTGAAGCCTGCATTACTTGCTAGATAGAACCGAGAAATCTGCTTCTTTCCTCGTCCTTTCTTTGGGGCCACTGCTTACCAAAATTGGTAGCATGTAGAATAATGATTATATGATAAAAGTAAAGTTGTCTCTGTGCCATGAAGGCGTATGGGGAAGTGGACGTATTGATCCGCATTTTCCTGACCTCGGCACTAGCTGGAAATGAGTGGTCAGATTCACGTCCCTGCCGCTTTACCCCCAGGGAAAGTGCCTCCGGTACACACTGGATAGGAAGCCGAGTGGGCCTGAAAGCCGGTCTTTACGACGTGGAGAAGAGAAAATTCTTGATCTTACCGGGACTCAAACTCCGACTCCTCGGTCGTCCAGGTCGTAGCCAGTTGCTATACCGACTGCGCTATCCCGGCCCATAACGATTATATGATATAATGAAATAAATATGTTCTTTATGACATAAATGAGAATGTCACAATTTCTCAAAAAGTGAATTGTTTTTACTGTTGTTATTATTATTATTATTATTATTATTATTATTATTATTATTATTGATATTAACATTGTTACTGCCCCCGCTGCCGTTATCTGTTTGTTGGTGCGTTAGTTATTTTTATAATTCTAAGCGATTTCCCCGTGTTACAATTGCGCGTGAATGGAAATGAGATGTGCGAGCACTCGTTCGAATACTGTCGTTAACCTATTGTGAGAAAAAATACACATTTTGTCATCATAATTTCGGAAGCCTCTTACTTATACTATAAATGCATGTGCATGCTTTTAATGAGTTATAGTGGTAAGGAACGTTTGAGCACTGACACATACGGACCCTTCTTCAGCCTCCTAGAAGCTATCTGAGAACCAGCTGAGTAAAGTGGTGTGTCTTGAACCAATAGACTTAACCCATGTGGACACTATGAAATGCTTGAATTCACTTCTTCTTGAAGACCATAAGATATTTGAGTACGCTGTGTTTGTATAGGCCTTCTTTCAGTTTCATGCCTCTTCAGCAACATAAATAATATGATCAGTTGGAATGTACATTTACTACTATTGCTCATCTGTGTAATGTTAGCTGATAAACAGGAATATATGAGATAGAGCTTCAGTCTTTCGGGAAATGCCTTTCTTCGTCTTTAGAGCCTGTACACTTACACTAAAATAACTTTGTCGTCTGTTAAAACTGTTAAGAACCATTTCACTGATGTTGTTGGCGTTATTACTTCTGTGGCACAGACTCCCTACAGACATTTCCTTAATTAGTGAGACACTACTCATAACTTATTTAAATTTTTTGTTACCTAAATATATTTTTACTTTGGCGCTACAGCCCCAATTTGGGCCTTGGCTTACCTCTATGAAACTCTCCGTTTCACTTCGGTTTATTAGATCTTAGAAATTCGGTAGGACTCCTTGGGCGGGTGATCTCATACACAAACACTAAAGATCCATGCCCTGACTAGGATTCGAACCCACGATCCCGGCTTCCGATCGAGCGAAGACAGTGCATGCCTTAGACCGCTCGGCTGCCGTAACCGGCTAAATATACGTTAGTTAAATTGCTGCATATTGTAGTAAAAGTTTAGATTTGCTGTTCCACCCAAATAATGATGTTCTGAGACTGAGGCGTTTTTATGCCATCAGATGTAACAAATATAATTCCTGTATTAACATTTTCATTTTCCCCTTTTCCTCTGATTTCAACCAGCTATTTTTCTATAATTATTGAAATTTAAGCATTTAAGTTCATGAGATTGTTTTAGAAATTACCGGNGGGGGGGGGGGCGGCAGGCAGTGCAACGTACCAGGGCACCCCGGGCCTGAGGTCCTATCCTTAAGTAATAATGCAACATAAATATAGTAATATAATTCCATATTTACTCATCAAGTTCATAGCTTTTTACAGTCCCATGTAATGGCACTGGCCTAGCTCATTTTAGTTTGGAGAATTCATTTGTGCCACAAGCATTAAATACGTATATACGTAATACTTCTCAGGTCAGGACTTCGGTGATGGCGCCATTTAATAGTTCCTGACTGGACGATGCTAGAACCTGTTTATATTTCAGGAAGCGGCCATTGGCAATTTTATGCTACTACAGAAACATATGTGTGATACATTTGAGGTTTTCACGGCGGTGACTATGAAGAAAGCAGTCTTCTGGGATGTGGCACCATGTAGATGTGTTAACCGACGTTTCGGAGGAGCGTAGCGCCTCCATCTTCTGGGTAGAAGGAAAAATAAGAAAATCCTCAAGCGAAGAGACCGCGAGAACCGGTACAAGCAGACACCAGTCTCCTCCGAAACGTCGGTTAACACCACATCTGCACGGTGTCACATTCTTCATATTTGTGATAATTTTTAAAAGACCTATGTTTGGAAGGTAATTAGAGAAACGGAGGTTAGTAGCAGATCTTGATGCAGTCAGGCAGTGTATTAATTTAATGTTTAAATAATTTCTCCCTTGACAGATGAAAATATCTCCACCAAAGCGTGGAAGAAAGTAAAAAAGGAGAAGAAAAAATTCTTTCAAATTTGCCAAAAGTGGATTCTTTAAAGTGATAAACTCATATGTACAAGTGAAGAAGTGGATTGTTGAAGTAGTGATGAAGGTGTAGGTGAAATTAGCGGAACAGGTTATTCAAATAATGATGACTGTTTGTGCCGTAATGATAATATAAGTAACAGAGAAGAAGCAGGTTGTTCAGGTACGAGCTTACCTATGACAAAAAGTGAAGTGTTGCAATTTATTTAAATGTAAATGAAACATAATCAGATACAAGCAGAGAAACTCGTTAAGAAATTTCTGAGAAACTGCGTATGTACGCAATAATGTCCTAAAATTTTGGAAAATTTGTTTAGTGGAGGAAGTTTCATAAACATGTTAGCGGTAATTTTCATTCTGATATTCAGCTGTTAGAAAAAATATTATTCAGTTTTGTACACATGCAAAGGGGGAAAGTCGGACTCTTACTCACGAATAATTTTAAAATTCAAGAGAGGTGATTAAATATAAATAATTCTGTCTTTTGGGATATAACGTGACGTAGTCTGTTGAGGGCTTTGTATCCCAGAAGAGGGAACTGTTCGTGTCCACCGCTATGAGAACCTCAAATCGTACATTATTCAGTGTAGTTGCTGAAAGAATAAAAATAAATTACTGATAACATAAATACAACACTTTTCTTTTTCTATAGATACAACACTATAATGAGGAGCTTCATAACTTGTACTCTTCTCCAAATATAATTAGAATGGTCAAGTCAAGGAGAATGAGGTTGGCAGGGCATGTAGCACGAATGGGGAGACGAGAAATGCATATAGGATATTGGGGGAAAAGCCAGAAAGAAAGAGACCACTGGGAAGACCAAGTCGTAGGTGGGTGGACAATATTAAAATGAATCTTAGAGAGATAGGATGGTATGGATTGGATTGCTCTGGCTCAGGATAGGAACCAGTGGAGGGCTCTTGTGAACACGGTAATGAACCTTCGAGTTCTCTAAAATGCTGGGAATAGATGCAACACTAAACATTTCAAAAGTAGGTCAAATGAGTTATATTTCGACGTGTGAAAGTAGAAACTGTCTTCAACAGACTTTCTCTTAACTTTGAAATCACGGAATCATTCCTTGGACTTCGTGAAGTTTTCGATACAAATTTTATTCGATTACAGTTGAAATTGTTAATTAAGTTGAAAGCGAAATTTGAATTAATGTCGCGGTCAAGCGTACAATGGCGCAAAAAAATACAATAATTTTATAGTCGGGAGTCCAAGTTAGAATGGACAACATATAACCAAATACTGAACGTGTTCATTGTGCTGCCCATAACCGAATTCTGTCGGTGATTGTGATGGAACAGCTCTGAAACAGTTGGTTCTGTCTCAGAGTTTACTGAAAATGTAGCACTTAAACACGTATGTCATTCATGACGGTCGTCTAAACATCATATATTTAGTTGCATCAAGATGCCGCTGTTCAGACACCTTAAGAAGTCTTTCTAAAATAATTATTGTTAGTAAAAAACATGAAGAGCGGTTGATGCGCCCAGTTTTTTTTCCTTGGCACTACAGCCCCAGTGGGCCTAGGCCTACCTCCATGAACTTCTCCGTTCACTTCGGTTTTTCCAGATCTTACACATTCGGTAGGACTCCTTGGGCGGGTGATCAGCTCGTCGCAAGGCATCTACCTGTACACAAACAGAAAAACGCACACAACCATCCATGCCTTGAGTAGGATTCGAACCCACGATATCGGCTTCCGAGCGAGCGAAGACAATGCATGCCTTAGACCGCTCGGCTATCGTGACCGGCGATGCGCCCAGTTTACTGAAGCTAATTCAAAACCATGAGCTTATTTTTGTTTTTAGTTCTTCAGACAAAATTATTAGGAACAGTGAAAGAAATTTCAAATACACTGCAAAGTCAAGACATGATATTGGACACAGCAGTTAAATTTCTGAGCACTCAGATGACGTTTCAGTGCAAATAATAGACAACTATGTGCAAGTAAAGAACAGACGCGGAAACATCAGTGAAGTGGGGCGCGGACCTCAGATTTCTGTACAAGCCGTAAAGAGAACGAAGCCCCGTTTTTGCTAAGTGACGACGAAAGACGTTCTGATCCAGAGAAATACTTTGAGATCAGCATGTTCTACGGTTTTTTAGACGTGGACGCTCTGAGTCGTGGATTTAAAGGTCTAAGACGTGTTACTGAAAATTTTTAACATCTTCCCCACGATTCTGCTTGCTGCAGTCGATTTTTACAATGGAGCCGTAACTTTGCTTAGCAGATATGCAGAAATATATTTTTAGAGGATTTCTCGCTTAGTTGTTGTCCATTCGATAGCATTTCGGATCAGATATTGAAAATGTTCGAGCGCTTTATAAGTCATTAACCGTGAAAATAGTGCCATGTTCTCAAGCTTTCAGGATTTCATTACTGTGGTAACTTTATTTTTAACACTTCCCGTAACAGTTGCTAGTGCTGAACGACTGTTTCCAAAACCTAAGATGATGATTACTTGAGGTGAAATGGGGAAATAACGATTAGTTAGGCTATTAGTAATACCTATTACAAATGAAATCTTAAGAAATATTGACTTAAAAGAAATAGGCGTTTTTGCCGAAATGGCAGCAAGGAAAGTTTAATTTTAATAAATGATAAGTATAACCGTGTATTTATATATCGTAACGTATCATTAATGTAATTAATATTGATGCTAATGGTATGGATTGGATAGATCTGGCTCTGGGTAGGGACCAGTGGAGGGCTCTTGTGAACACGGTAATGAACCTTTGGGTTCCATAAAATGCTGGGAAACTCTTCAGTAGCTGCTCCTCCAGAAGGGCTCAGCTCCATGAGTAAGTAAGTAAGTAATATTGATGTTAATAAATTAAATATAATATGTATTACTTAACCGCCGATTATAGTGGCCGCACGGTCTGAGGCATGAACCGTCTTCGCCCGCTCGGACACTGGGCTCGTGGGTTCGAATCCTACTCGAAGCATGGATGTCTGCGTGCGTTTATTTTGTTGTTTGTTTATGTTGTTCTGTGTGTAGGTAGTAGCCTTGCGAGGGGTTCATCTCCCGTCCAAGGAGTCCTACCGACTTTTTTTTATTTATAGTTATTGACAATCTGAAATATACATTTCTTTAAGCCAATGTGCTGGCTAGTCTGCAGATTTACAGCTTAATTAATGCACACCTTACATGACGTCAGTGGGCGACATCCATCGATGTTCACCTCATAGCCATAGGTCTTGCGGTGATCTACCGACTTGGTAGAGGATTAAGAAACTGAAAAATGTGCCAAGGTCCAAAAGGCTGTAGTCATAGAGAAAAAAATTACTTAACCAGTTAATTAACATATATATTGTACTTATCCAGTTTGTTAATATCAGTATTAGCTAACCCACTTCACGAAGGCGAATCCATCCTGAGAACCCAATAGCTGTTGTTCACAACGCAACAGATTACCAACTTTTATGGAACCTGATAGTATATTGCTGTATTCACAAGAGCCCGCCACTGTTCATATTCTGAGCCAGAGGAATCCGGTCCACACGCCTCCATCCCGTTTCCCTGAGAAATTTGATATCCTCCCATCTACGTCTAGGTCCTTTTAGTGGTCTCTTTCCTTCAGATTTTCCTACTAGAGCATCATGTGCACTCCTCTCCCCTACGTCCTACGGGCCCAACCCATCTCATTCCTCCTGATTTGATCATTATAATACTATTCGGCGTGGAGTGTAAGCTATGAAGCTCCGCATTATGCAGTTTTATCCAGCCTTCTATTAGTTCATCCCTCTCAGATTCAACTATCCTCCGCAGCACCCTGTTCTCTAGCGCCCTCCTTTATGTTCTTCTCCCCTTAATGTGAAAGACAAAGTTTCGCACCAGTGCAAAACGAAATGCAAAGTTATAGGTTTCTGTAATCTAATGTTTTTGCTCTTCGGACGCAGCACGAACGGTTCTTAACTGGCCAGTAGGAAGTATTACCCAAGTTTAATCTGCCCTTAATTTCCTCACGAATCAAATTTTGATTTGTTGCTGTCGTTTACAGATATCTGTGCCATATTTTCAAAGGATCCGTTGGCTATCTTTATATTACAACCGCCCTGGATTCTCGTGACAAGACATATAAACATGTACGTAGTTTTCTCTGTGTTTTGTTGTAGAGCACCTTCCTTCCGAGCGTCTGTGACAGCTTCACTGTATTTCTTTATGGTATTTGTTTTATCCTGCAACAAATTAACGTCATCAACATAGACCAGAAGCTGACGTGTCGCATTCAGTATTACGTTGACACCCACGCTGATCTCCAGTAAGTTCGTATGCGTATGTACATAACCTTGAGGGAAGGATATTGGCTAAAATGTTGTATGAAGTTGAGATCGGATATGCGTCAGTAATTACTAGTCAGTTTTCATGTAAATGGGCGCAGTTATGGACTCCTTCCAATGCTAAGGCAACTCTTCCTTGTTCCAAATGGAATTAACGAGTTTACGGATATCGGAACGTGACGTTTCGTCCTCTTGACTCAGTTCTGCCGGAGTTTGATCAGTAGCTGGCGATTTTTACCTTTTTCACTTGTTCAGTGGCAGTTTCAACCTCAGTAGGACTGGTCTCGGGAACTAGTGGCTCAGCTGTATGCATGTCCGTCTAACATCACNCTTTTACCGGTTCTCACGGTCTCTTTGCTTGCAGATTTCTTATATATTTTTTCTTCTACCCTGAAGATGGAGGCGATACGTTCCTCCGAAACGTCGGTTAACACCACATATACACGGTGCCAAATCCTAGAAGACTGCTTTTTTCATCACTAACCTTATGTACTTCCAATAGCTGAAAGAAGTCATTCATCTCTTTATTCGGAATATATGGAAATCTGGGAGCAGATCATCCTTCTCACCCATTACCGAGTTCTAGATCCATAGCATTTCTTAAATTCGTGTATATTTCTATACAAATCTGTAGTGTTCTTGTTATTGCTGTGTGTTGCAAGCTTATCAGTGTTGTCTTTCACATGTCACCTCGTTTTGTTCCTGAAATGTCTGTTAGCTTCACGTATTAAATTGTTCAAATTCAAAAGTTGCCCATATGCTTAATGAGTAAAGCACCACGCCATAAAGACGTTTGGGGAAGTGGCGGTATAGTTCCAATATTCTTTACTTCTGCGCATGATGGAGGTGAGTGGTCAGTTTCACACCTCGGTACCCGTTGGTTAGGACGCTGGGTGAGCCCCAGAGCCGGTCTGACGCTGTGGAGTGGAGACAAATCTCTTACCCCTGCCGAAATTCGAACCCCGGCCGTTCAGTTCGTAGACCGTCGCCATACCGACTGATCTATAACAGTTCCTCCTTTTGTCAAGACATTGGCAACTTCGTTTTCGCAGATACATTTCCATATTAAGTAAATTAAGAGAAGTACATAGAGCCTTTGCACCGAACGGCATTCGACTGAGAAACTAAGCGCTGATATTGTTGTACCAGAACAAGGAGAACTGTCTATTCGTCGTTCCTGAACTCATCTCTTTTGACGTCTGAGTCTCAAATAAAACGGGTGATTCCGCTTTAGCTTGGCTGAAATGAAAATTACGGTGAATTCTTTCTTCCTGTATCTTGTGATCACGGAGGCCTGTTGAACACTGGAAGGCGACTTCATGTACTAGAACTAATTTTCGTCTTTGTGGAACGTGGCAAAAAGCTGTTGTGCTCCCTTTTCTGAGGGGGGTAGCCCTCCCGTATGTTATAGCGAGCGGTCGGGCGCCTTGGCGCAGTGCATGACTCATCTAATATAAGCTATCGATCCACTCCGTGGTGCGGCGCCGTCTTTCCAGAGGGCGACCCTTTTATTTTTGACATCAGAATACCGCTGAGTAAGAGACTTTCGCACCTCTGCTTTTGTTCGTTTCGGACTTTTGTTGTTGTTGTGATGTTTACTTAAGTGATGCGGGAGATTTTCTGTTGCGAGAGACATAACACTAAACTCACCAGTACAGCTAGAACTTCAAAAACACGCATCAAATCTGTAAATCACTTAGCAGAAACCTCTGGCTGTTGGCTCGCTATGTGCTGCAGCGCAAAAAGAAAGTTAAGAGATATATCAAAATTCCACCTTAAATTTACAGATTACACCTTACACATTATTATTTTTATTATTTATTTTAACTGCAAATTGTTTCTTTTTAGCCGGGTGGCAGTGGTACTGCAATAAGACACAGCGCGCAAACGACACAAATCACACAAAATAACACATCACACTCAAACAAAACACAACACAAAACTATACAAACAACAGAGGACACACTACACATAATGAATACAATGAAAATACACTTACAACTACAATTATAAAAATTAATATTAATAGAAGATAAGGATACTATTCATTCATGAGTAATCTGTCAGACGACAGGTCCACTATACAGTATACTATACTATACAGTAAATAATAACGATAATAAAATGCGTAATGTCATGAACTGATGCACTCACATTTCACCATGACTTTCCCCTCATACCACTTCACTACACTTACGCACCCTTCACATCCTCACTTCACTTCACTACATTTTTTAATGATTTCCCCCACATCTTTACTTCGCCTTATTTATCACTTTTCTAGCCCATTTCCTAAAATTACTTGGATTACAGAAGAGTGTCCCTAAAGCATCTGCAGGTAGTTGGTTCCAGAACTGGATGGTCCTATTTACAATGGAATGTTTTCCGATGTCTTTTGCTTTCTGCTCCTAATTTTCCTATCATGATCGACTCTGCTAAGATAGCATGGTCTTTGTAATCTGTCACCTATATAGCCTTCCAAGCCCGTTCTCCCGTGTACGCTTTGAAGAGAGCACATATGCGAGATATTCTTCTGCGCTGTGTCAAGGTTTCCCAATTCGAATCATTTCTGTGATGTGCAAATTTAGCAGCTATGTTTTGCCCCCGGCCTAGCGCATTTATCTGTCCCTTCCTGTAAGGATCCTAGCACGCCGTCCCATATTCAAGAATCGGACACACTAGTGATGTATACGCCAAACTTTTAGTGTTGCTCTTTCCCTATTAAGAATGCGCATTTTAAAATGAAGTGCCTTCCAGACTTTTTTCACCGTGTAATTAACTTGTTCAGCCCAACTTAAATGGTTGTGTAAAATGATTTCCAAGTACGTATATATTTACAACTGCTCGCTTCCGGAATTACTATGTCCCATAACGAATAATTTAGTCGTTCCGTCACTCGGGCTCTCGTGAGACAAACTTCCATGCTTTTAGCAGGTTTAATTATCATCTCATTTTCAGCCGCCCAGTCCCCCAGCCTGTTCAGAGTTATCTGCAACTTTTCCATACCTTTATTATTTGTATTTCCCTGTATATTATACAGTCATCTGCGAAAAGTCTAATAGTTGAATCAGTATTTCTCCAAATAAAATTTACGTAAGCGAGAAACAGTAGTGGACCCAGTACACTTCCTTGCGGTACTCCTGACGTAATTCTGACTTCCTCCGGTAATTGCCTTCCTACTCTAACTCTTTGTGTACAGCCCAAAGAGAATCCCCTTATCCATACAACTACCCTCGAGTCCACTCCCGAGGCCGCAATTTTCATAAGCAGCCGATCATGGGAAACTAAGTAGAAAGACTTCGAAAAATATATTACACGTATAAAGGTATCTACGTATCCTACCTCTGTTGTCCAGTGAGTCTGCAATGTCCTGGCAGACCTTGATTACTTGACTTTCACGTGAATATCCCGGCCTGAATCCATGTTGACCCTAGAATAACCAATCCTTTTATCCAAGATTTTCCTCAGGTACAACGCAATAACGTGTTCCATATGCTTGCATACCACTGAGGTTAAACAGACGGTTCTGTAATTTGAGACCAGCGATCGGTCACCCCTCCCCTTGTAAATAGGAACCAGTACGGTTTTTATTTTCAATCATTTGGGATAGTGGCATTATTAATTGCTATGTCCAAAAATCGTGCAAGGTATGGAATCATGGCTTCCCCACCCACTTTAGAATTTCGCCAGAAATGCTCTCTGGCCCTACCGATTTTTACCTATCGCTATCGCTGCTAACCTTTTCCTGATGATTTTAGTCCTAATGGCGGAGGGTTCACCTGAGTTAGCGCGCTGTATTTTCGGAATGCTACACTTACAGCTGAATACAGAAGAATAATAGAAAGTTTGGGAGTTAGCCTTTTGTATTGAATCGGTAATGAGCCTTCCATTACTATTTTTGATCGCAGGAATATTTTTCCTAAATAGGAATAGGCAATATTGCCTTTACGTCTTTTTGCTCGTACGTATTTGTAGAACTCAGTTCCAGCACTTACCTTCATTCTTTAGTATAGACCTTAAAATGTCTCGTGTTCATCTTTTGGCTAATATCAATTACTTCGATAGTCGTTTCAGTTCCTCTCGGTACTGCTGTCCTAATTTTCTTCTATTATATGCTTTTCTGACCTAAAACTTTAACTTTTTCTCTTCCTTGTATTCAGGGTCCAGATTTTCTCTCAGCATTTTATGCGAAATAAATATTTCGATACTCAACGAGTATTGCGTTCTTGAAATTATTCCATTCCTGCTGAACACATGTACCATTGCTTGTCCATATTGCGAATTTATCCCGGAGGAAGGTTTGTAGCCCTAAAACATTGCATTTGCTCCATTGTATACCGGGACTAGTCTTTCTGCTTGAGACAGACAGTAATTTTCTTCCCATTCTACTTTTAATAATACCGCATGATACATGACAAGTGATTTACTGTATTAATACATTTTGACCAGTGGTGCCCACATTTTTTCGGGTCACCGTCCCCATGGTTCCATAAATTCATCCTGAGCGCTTCCTACCCTACCCTGTAAGAAGTATTTTTCAGAACAGTGGTTTGCACAATCCACAAAGGAAGATAAGAACAATAAAATTAGATACCACATTTAGTAACTACTTCACTCGTAGTACATTCTTAGTGCAATGAATTGGCTTGGTGAAGTGATAGCAGTTTTCCAGTGTCTGGCCTCAAGTCAGTTCAGTCGTAAATAAGCGAACAAAGCGCTCGAAGGGGCCCACTTCCAGGGCCCCCCTACTGCCCCTTGTATTTTAGCAACCCCCTAGGTAATCGTTCCCCTGGGGGCTATACATCCCACTTTGGAAACCACTGATTTAGACAAGCGATACAAATAAAATCGCTTCCGATCTCCATGGAGCGTGAGCGGCTTCAGTACACTTGTACCGGACTACACGGTACCAGAAGATACAACTCGTGATACCTCTGTGATAATCTCAAATCCAACGCGATACATAACTGATTTCAAATACGGCCCTTCCATTTATTTTCCAACCGTCTATCCACTTGTTTCCGTCTCTCTGCCTGTTTCTCTGTCCATCCTTGATTCTGTTTAACGTCTTCTCCTGTTGCATCACTGTTGCTGAATCTAATGGCACGATGCCTCTGAATGATGACTACGGCATGAAAAAAGTCGCGGTTGTTACCTGTGTTCTAATGCACTGTCGTGTTGTTTCTTGGAGAGAGTAAGGAAGTCAGACATTATGTCTGTCTGCCCTCCTTGTTATGTTTATTTATTTACTTATCGGTGTTTGTCTTTTTCCTGTGTGTCGATGTATCCATCTATCCATCGATCCGAGAATCGATTCGAAGATCCTCCTGTATGCTATTCAAATTTCGTGTTATGACTACGTATTTACATAATGTGCTCGAAATCTTTAACTTCCTGGAATTTGCAAAATATGGAGTTCACTGCTTTTGTATCAGTCTGGATTCTCAATTATTCCCGGGCGTTTGGAAGTTCATCTGCCAGGGAAATGCATTGTGTCCACAAAGTTCCTTCGGGGTTTTGAAAAATTGTGGCGCGCAAACAAATTGAGCTAGCTACATGCGGTTTGCGGCAAATCATAGTGAAACTCTGGAAGTTTTTTACTGACCTCAGTAGACCTCGATGTGGGGTCCCTTGGTAGCACGGAAAACGTCCAGACGATATTCGAGCTTTCCATTTACTGTGGAGCATGTCCGCTGGAATAGCCGAGATCGCAGGTGAGTCAGTCTACAGACACCTACTCACGCCGGTTCATCGCTCGCGGATCTCTTATTCCCTGAAGATGGAGGTGATACGTTTCTCCGAAACGTCGGTTAACAAAATATCTATAGGGCGTCACATCTCATAAGACGGCATCCGTAATTTCCAAACTTGTATATGCAACACTCTGCATTCGTCTTCCGAACGTAATGAAAAGCTCGTCCATCAACATTTGGTTTCCGAATACACGCAAAGATTAGCAAAGTCCCTTATCCTCGATAATAATTAAATAAAGTTTCCTGCCACCAGAATTTTTAGATCTACATACGTAATTATATCAGTGCAATGGATTCGTAATAGTGCTGAGAAAGATCTATGAGTGCCCATGTGCTTGTTGCTCGTATTATTAATTAAGCTTGCCTGTGGATATGCCAGCAGTAGTCTGTAATTTTCTTGACAAAATCCATATGCAGTAGAGTTTGGAATTTGTATTGTGTCTTTCTCGATATCGAGTGTCACGGCTAGATTGTGAGAACGCGAAACGGAATCCGTAGAAATAAAAATATGATTGACCATGCCGCCGAAAATTTCGTTCTCGATCAGAATACGTGAGTCTGCACGGAAATAAAAACTTCAGCTGTTTAGCAAAAGATCGCAATTGAAAAGAAGACGAAGGAGAAGAAATTAAGAATGACTGAAATTGTACGGTGTTCTTTTAGTACAATTCGACCTTGAAGCTTATACGTATTAAACAAGTTTAAATACAGAGGTTGGACAAAGTAATGGAAAGACTACAGATGCTATACACATTTCTTTATTAATATGGGGTAGACCACCTTCTACCTTCAGTACAGCCGCAGTCCTTCTTGGAATGGACTCGTACAAGTTTTGGACACTCTCTAGCCGTATTTTATTCCATTCTTCTTGTAGAACATCTTACAGGGTCCTTTAGAGATGTAGGTGGGAATCTGTTCCTTACTCTAGTCTCCAGAGTGGTTCAGTGATGTTCACATCTGGTGATTATGCTGGCCAGGTAAGATATTGAAGTTCACCTTCATGCTCTTCAAACCATGACTGAACAGTTCCAGCTGTGTGAATTGTCGTCTTGGAAAGTACACCTTTCGGAAATGTCTGGATCATGGGATGCACCTGATTACCCAACCTTTCCACGTACTCCCTTGCAGTAATTCGGCCATGAAGGGTAATAATGGGACCAACAGAATACTGTGCCACGGTACTGCTGTCCAAACCGTCACAGAAACTCCCCCGTCTTCACTGTTGGAACCAGGCATTCCAGACTGTAGGCTTCCTCGAGTGTTCTCCGAAAGTAAACTCTTCGTAACGTGTGGAACAGAGTGAATGACGACTCATGTCACCGTATCACGCGTTTCCGATTGTCCGGTGTCCAGATTTTGTGGTCGTGAAACCACCGTTTACGCATCTCAGCATTACTTTCAGTTACCAGAGGTGTAAGCCGAGGGCACACCAAGAAAACTGGCAACCACAACGCAACCGCAATTTCCGAGAAATGTCGCCAATTTCAAGCAGGCAACTGGTTTCCAGATTAGCAGGCGCACATTGAGAAAACTCATATTTGATTAGTTGCTCACATCATCTTAAGTTGGTATGTTCGTCCGACGTAATGCATGATTGTATTTTATAATTTCGTGCACTTACCTTATGCAATGGAAGATAATACTGATCCTGTCATAATATGGTAGTAGTTGAGACCGGTTGAGACGGCGTGAGAGGACGAGGACCATAAGGGAAATATTGGGACGTTAATTAAAAAAAAACTCCGGGGCCTTTAGTCCCTAAGCGAACTATACGGGCCGAGAGACCGCCGTTTGTCGGCGAAGTTAGTGCCAACTTTCGCGGATAGAAGGTGTCACGTGGTCGGCGCGACTGAGCCCCACNCTTTTTCTTTAAGGCAATCATTGTAACTTCTGTAAAGTCCTTGGGCCACTCTCCACTTTCATATATGGTGTTCATTAGTTTTGTCAGTGTTTTCAAACCACCTTCTCCCAGTAACTTGAGCACATCTCCACTACGTCTCAGAAAATCTGGTAGCGTCGGAAATCGAACCCGGACCTCTGGATCTGTAGCCAGGAACTCTGACCACTAGACCACAGAGGCAGTCCCTTGGGATGTTAATTAATTTGTTTTAATTAAGATCAATTTATTTTAATCAAGAAATAATTCGTTCACACGCGATACGAAATTTGACATACAGTGCAACAGTTTTAGCAAGATAGAAGACACTTCATGATGGCCTTATATAGCAGAACCATGTAATATGGAAGAAGGGTAACTATATACTAATTTATATTTAAGACGGAAATATATGTGAAATAAATGATATATTAATGCGTCAGGATGCTATACAATATTAGGAAAAGAAAATATTCGGTGCATCTGTTCTTCTGTGACAATTTAAACTGAAGCGCTTATATTCTTTCGAAAGACCTTAACCTGGATCCAGACTCCTTCGTTTCATGAGAAATTCTTTCCCAAGCCAAATCTATTTTGTCCCGTCTAGCATAGTCTGGGTGGCGTTTGTCATATAAACCAGGGGTTTTGTCAGTTAACTGCGCAAAAAACATTAATAGCTTCGTAAAACTTTCGTGCTACTTTAACAAACAAGTGAATCACTGAAGCACGTTACAGAACAGTTGATACTAGGAAACCACGCGGAAAGGCAGTTGTGAGAAGAATGGCATGCTCCATTGGCTGGAAATTGAGTTTCTCAGTCTTTCCGCGAGTTGCGTTGCCGTCTCCTCAATTTGCGCTGATCCATTCGGTAACATATGTTCAACTCAGGCTGATAACAATTCTCGGAAATCGCGGTTGCGTTGCGGTTGCCAGTTTCCTAGGTGTGCATTTGCAGCCCTACTATGGATGTTGGATTTGTGAAGCTCACGTCAGACAATTTTTGTGGAAACAAGGTCTTCAAGATGAATACGAGTATTCAGTTTTGCTGCAGTAGTGTGATTTTTTCGAAACAGTCCTCAGCGTGCGATGATATCTTCCTGTCGCTGGTGATTTTCGCCCACTGTTCCTCTTCGCTGATGTTGTCTTCCGATGAATCGTATATGTTGACATAACCTTAGAACTGTCGCAGTCTATACACCCAGTAATGCGTTGCTTTTATCACAGATGCTCCAGGTAAACGCGCACGAACGATCTACCGTCTATCAAAATCGGACGTCCCCCGTTTTGCGATACCCTCAGACGGACGGCCACTCAACATAACCACTAATGAACTTGCACGAGCACTACAGAGTGTAAACAAACGGAAGATCATTCAGTGTTGCCAACTGAAGTTCTTTCAGTGTAGCCAATACAAATTCTTGTCCTCACTCTCTTAGTATTTCTATTGTTTTGTCCACCTCCTAAATATTTTGTTGTTGTGTGTATTGACAGTGAACAGTAAAATATTAATATTGATTGTTCATTTATTCAGAGTATGGTGTAGTTTCAGCGTCCCGGTATTTGTATTGACTAACAGTGAATGTTGCGTATGAATTTAATATTTGTTTTTATAAAAAAGGAGTCCATAATATTCTTAATTAAGTACATCTAGAATGAGGTACCTCAATAATTACAGAATATCACCTTTCTTAAATTAGTTGCTTCTGTTTTCTTATAAGTAATTTGAAGAGTATTAATTTTAGCATGCCATTTATAATTACTTATGCGGAGCAGACCTGTTAAGTGTACACTGTATATTTTTACATTTTTGTTTCGAATGTATCGTGCTCCTAATTCCAGTATTAGTATCACGGCTATTTTGTTTCCAGGTACTTTCAGAACACTCTTTAATAGTCGGTGTGTTATGTTTTGACTGTGCAGAAGCTAAAAAGTTTGGTGTAAGAGTTTCCATCTCTGTGTGCAGTCATGGTTATTACGTGCAAGGTGTGTTTCCTTTCTTAAAACAGACCTTTCCGCATCAAAGCTGTTCAGAACAGAGGTAGCCGGTGTATCTGAGCAAGATATGCCGTTCATATGTTGAAAACGATTAAACCACTGTGGAATGAAATACCAATTACTGTTGTCAGATCAACCTATCAGTTTTGTCAGGACACTGTGAGCCCCCCCACCCCACCTTTTTTAAGAATTGTCTGCTCTCTGCACGTCCAGTACGGTCCAAGACACTTTTGTCTTCAGTTTGAAGTCCAGTCAGCTTTCTCTAAAATAAACTGGTAGCATCTTTCGACCACTGTTTATTTCGTGATAATTGGGTCGTTTTCTTTGTTCTTCAGGCTCTGACTTCTGAATTCCATCAATATACCAGGCTGTCTTCCTCTTTTTATTCATTTCGGGTCCTACACGACTATAAATGGTGCTTCGAAACAGAGCCTCCATCTTCCACGAGAAAAAGCCTCTTTGAACAGTCCTCACTCGTTCGCTCATTCAGTCACCTGCTCGCCATTCTTTACCCCCCCTCCCCTTTAGTCTTAGTTGGATAATCCGCATAGACCCCTCCCATGTCTCCCTCATCCAGAGCGATCAATTCATGGCCAAAGAAAGACCCCGGCCGTCTGTCCTTTCCTTCTCGCTCCCCAGATGACGGACAGGCAGTGCAAAACAGTCCGTTCAGTTAAATTTGTAACATCTAGTCACGGATACTTGTGAAGGCCGATTAAACAGTTTCTTTCAGTTATGTTAACGAAGCTTAACATTTATGTCCTTAGTTGGTTTGTAATGCTCGCCAGAAATTGTTAGGATGATCAGTTCGAGGAAAAATGAGAGAAACATACACAGATTTGCCTGGAAGACCTAGATATAGTTGGGAGGACAGTACTAATGTCATGGACGTTAGAGCAGTTGATTTGGAGAGCTTGTACCGGATTCATCTGGTATAGGAAGAGACCAGTGGTGATGAACCGTAGGTTTCCATAACTTGACCAGTTGAGCGACTCTTAAGGAAAGTTCTGCTCTGTCAGTATACCTAATTATCACAAAGACGTCGTCACATTTACACATCCTAATCGAAAGGCACTGAAGCTCAAAAGTGTGTCAGCATCCTGTAACTTGCCCTTTTGCCCATGCATTAAATTTGTGGGCTTCATTTGGGGCTCATATTGACACTGATACTCTAAACATAATCAGCTGGCTGGTCTTCGTAATGAGGAGCCTGTGTGTATGTTTTGGGGGTAGGGACCAAATTTGTAAATGCGGCTTGAATGAGTTATCCTCTTAAAGGATTAATGAAGGTTTAAAAAAAAGTGAAGGTATTCCTGTAATAGGTCATGGAAGCCCATAGGGTGGTGACACGTTGAGGTTGACGCATTTCATAGACAGTCGGCTTAGAGATGGCGGTGAGGTTGTCTGCCTTACGCGCCGGCCGCGCTTTACTCCCAGGAAGATTCCTGGTACTCATTTCAGTTAAGAGGCTGAGTCGACACCAAGGCTGTAATGCGGCCAGAAGGATTAGGTTAATTGGAAAAATCCAGTGACCTCATCGGGAATCGAACCCGCGACCTTCGGGCTTGTAGCATAATGCCTCGACCAACTATGGTACCGCGTGCCCCCTTAGTGAAGGTTACACACTTTTTAACAGGCGAAGCAAGTTAACACGGTCTTAATGCATCCGACTTGTATCCGGAAGGTTTCCAATTAGGATCTCAGCCGGAAGAGGTTTTACTCAGCCGTCTTGTTGTTTTCCTCTGTCCCTCCTCATGGATAACGGAGTGCTCACAATATACCACGACCATTCCACGTCTTTTCTGATTCATGAGTCATATTACAACACTTCATTCGGCGTTGCAGCCGAATGAGCATAACAGTATTGTCAACAAATCCACTTCCTGGCAGAGGTTTCTCCTGGCTGTCCATGCTAAACCCGTTATTATACCTTTTTCTGAATTATATAGTTCAGTTCAAGTAATATATAGGAAAGTCCCCATGATGCATTCTAATACTTTGTCTCCATATCCATCTATTAATTGCGTTTGATTTTACGTTCATACAACGGTGACTGTGAGAGTAGGCCTTCTATCTTCTGAGATATGACGCCGTTCAGTCTAGTAGAAGTCTTCCCATATTTCGGAGGAACTTACTGCCTCCATCAGCAGAATCGAAGAACAAGCTCTGCTTGCTGCTTGCTTGCAGGGTTACTGCTCCATCTGAAGATGGGGGCAAGACGTTCTTCCGCAGCTTGTGTAAACGCGGACTCGACTACGACCCAGAAAAAAATATTCGTAACGGGTTACATGCCACGTCCCCACACCCGGAAATATTTAGAATTCGCTTCAGATTTCGTCTTGTAGTGTGACAGTTGAGGTAAATTTGTTTCGTTTTGTGTACCTTCGCTATAATTTAATTATATGCGTTTCATGTTTGGAAACTTTAAGTTAACCTAAGTGTCATTATTTATGTAGTAGGAGCATTAACTATAGAATGAAAATTTGTTTAATTTTGTGTTTTATTGCAATAAACATTTATTTCCTGTACACTGACATCCGTCGAAGCTGCACACACTCTGATGGCCTTCTTCCAAGTAGGCGTACCCATTTTGCATCTCCGATATGGCAAACACATACTTGTTATCAACCTGAAGACGTCGGAATCAAGAATTTATTATGTATTATTGTATTTTGATTAAGGGTGTCAGTCGATATGGAGTTCCATATCGATTTCGCAGTCATATGGATGTTTAGTCGTCGTGTAGGTTTTTAGGTCTTTTTAAAATGCTCAGGACTGTAATTGAATTCAATCTTAAACATGCTATATTTAGTTTGTGTTACAAATCTTTGTGTTTATTTATCAATTACAATATCAAATTGTTCTTCTATTTGAGAATGCTAAAACTCTATAAATAGCCTTAAACTGCTTTCTGTTTTATTTGCATTACACGATTACCACAGATAGTCATATATTTCTTTGTTCCTAATAATTCACTGAAACGTCTTCCCATATTTTCTGGACGAACTGAGTTCAGTTTTCCCCAGTATTTTGACTGAAAACGAGAAAGTTACGATACAAAAAAGTACACGATATCTCGATGCGCCGAGTTAATATCGGAATCGAATTACGTTTTCCAAGATCGTATCAGTCTGTTGGTACTGACCTACATAGTTATATGAAAAGTGGTTTTATCTCTCGGTGTTTTTGCCCCATGAAGGGGTGTGGATTTATTCTCAAGTTATTTTACATTTTCTCAACTGCACCCAGTGTTAAGGTGATTATGTAAGTAAGTAAAGGTATCCATGTAACAGGCCGTGGACGCCCATAGGGTTGTGAGATGTTGAGGTTCCCACATTTTGTAGACAGTCTGCTCATAGATGGCGGCAAGGTTGTCAGCCTTACGCGGCGGCCGCTCTTTACTCCCAAGAATATTCCTGGTACTCATTTCTGTTAGAGGCTGAGTCGACCTCAGGGCCATAGTGCGGCTGGAAGGAAAGTGATTATGAATGGTATGAAAAAAAGAAGTGGGTATGGCCTGCTTTAAACGGCCATTGGCCCGTATACCTGGAGAGACAGGAGAGGCAGAAAGTTAGTCTATAGGCCGAGATTCGAACTCACATTCTCCGGGCCATGAAGCATGCATACTAACCACTGAACAGGGCCGCGCTATAACTCAAGCATTTTTTTATTGCCAGTGGGGTGGGACTAAGTCCCTTTTACTGCGGCCACTTCTGGCCTAATGTACCAGCCCCAGATGATAGGTGAGTGTGATTGTGGAGCAATTGTTGGAATGAAGATTGGCAGGGGAAACCAAAGTACTCGGAGAAAACCTGCCGAAGCGCCACTTTGTCGACCACAAATCCCACTTGGCCAGACCCGGGATCGAACCCGGGCCGCCGCGGTGGGAAGTCAGCGACCAACCGCTTGGGCTATGGCGCGGCCCATCTCAAGCATTTAGTCACTGGCTTCCCACTGTGGCGGCCCGGCTTCGAACCCGGGTCTGGTGATGTGGGATTTGTGGTGGACAAAGCTGCACTGGGGCGGGTTTTCTCCGAGGACTTCGGTTTCCCATGCCAATATTCATTCCACCAATTGCTCTACAGTCACCTATCATCTGTTATCCGGGGCTAGTAGAATAGGCCAGTAGTGGCCGCAGTACGGCCCCAAAAATAATTCGATGGTAATCAATATAGTGAGCGCGAATCGTCTTCTGATGAAAGTGACGGCAAGTTGCCATTTGGAAAGAGGTTTGAATCGAACGCTGACGTGACCGGTGTTGCATAGTAGAGTGCGCCCACATGTAGAACCGAAAATCGATTCCCTAGGCAACGCAATTTCCAAGAGGCTCAATACCGCGTTTGCATGCTGAAAGGCATCCCAAAATAAACGAGTAGAAATGGCACTTTTGAAATGCTTTCCGCTTGTGTCAGATGTTCCACAAAGAGGTTATTCTTTATGAGCGAATCGTAGCATAGTCGAGCTTGGCCGGGAAATCATACGTCCATCCGTAACGCAATAACATCGGCGCTCGTGGTGAGCAGATTCTCGTCAACTTCTATATTTGAAGTTGTTATGAGATACAAATATAAGATATTTACTTCTGTTTAGTAGGTCTGGGTTCGAATCTCAGCCAGGGTACTGGTTGTCATGACTGACATGTTTAGAAGATTACCTTAGGCGACTGTCTGGTCGGTATTTGCTAAATCGCAGCTGTATACTTCAAAATCGTTATGTGCTTGTCATTAATTTCCGTCTTTTCATCTCATTCGACACTGTATTTTATCTGCATTTTATGGACGGTTCGTAAATATGTAACAACAGCCAATGCATAGTTTTGCTAGCGTCGGATGGTAAAAAGATTTGGTCACACAGGATGAAGCCTGAAATGATTCCTGTGATAGCGGGTCTTGGTTTGTTTAATGTATTCGGGCAGCAGTTCGAAAGGGGGTAAATCCCACCCAATTATTATAATCGATGTTGCTGCATAGAATCGAGCCTGGCAACTCGAGAGTACAATTCAGAAACGTTATTGCTTGAAATGACTTCTGGTCCTTGCAGTTTCGAAACGGCGTAGTAAGGCCCCCCCATACACACACAGTTTGGCCTTCCGATCGACCTTACAGGCAAAACTTTCACAGTTTACCCCCTCCCTTTCCTTCCCCATACACGCGCAGATAAACCGGCAGGCTTCATGCCACAATCACGGTCTTCCAGCCTATAATGCTGGTCACACACGTCACGTGCTACGGTCCTGCAGGTAGAACTGACGGACTGACGGGTTTCCCACAGGCCAACGGTCCAAACGATTGGCCGGCCGCACCACACACTTCAGTTTTGTCTTTCAGTCTTCAACTGTGCAGGCCAAACTGTGTGTGTATGGGGGCCCTAAGAATGGGTCGTACGAAAGGCGTCCTAGAAGTGTAAGGGCCCCCATACACACACAGTTTGGCCTCCAGTTCGGCCTGCACAGTTGAAGACTGAAAGGCAAAACTGACGTGTGTGGTGCGGCCGGCCGGCCAATCGTTTGGACTGTTGGCCTGTGGGAAACCCGTCAGTCCGTCAGTTCTGCCTGCAGGACCATAGCACGTGACGTGTGTGACTCAACATTATAGGCTGGAAGACCGTGATTGTGGCATGAAGCCTGCCGCTTTATCTGCGCGTGTATGGGGAGGAAAGGAAGGGGGTAAACTGTCACAGTTTTGCCTGTAAGGTCGATCGGAAGGCCAAACTGTGTGTGTATGGGGGGCCTAACTGTTTCTTTTCGTTCAGTAGTCGAATG
The DNA here is from genome assembly GCF_002891405.2 of Cryptotermes secundus. NCBI lineage: Eukaryota > Metazoa > Arthropoda > Insecta > Blattodea > Kalotermitidae > Cryptotermes > Cryptotermes secundus. The sequence continues at coordinate 555,396 of NW_019738957.1, read as the reverse complement.
CACATCCATTCTAACGTTTCGCACGGGCAGCGATTAATAGGGGTTTTCGATGGAACAAGAAGGTTTTTGGGGCAATAGCGACCGTCCCCGCCGCCACCACCACCACCACCTCGAACTGAGTACCTGAAAATGGAGTCAGAAATTCAATAAGTCACAGTAAACAATACACATTCGCATTATAGTGTCCCACAAATTATATTGTGGCGTGCCGTCAGAAAGCCGGAATGGTCGAGGAGATTTCATATGCAACGACCAGCGTTCCCGCTGCACCGCCTTGGAATCCGAACGCTGGAAAACCTAAGCAACGAATTATTGGAGGCAGCTGCATGACAACAGCTAAGAAAACTCGTACCAACGAGAGAATACGTTAACTAGTGAAGTTACCGCTACAACGAAACAAAACACTAGCTACAGGCGGAGAGAACACGTGAAACGGAACCCTTGAACAAGGTGTCCGCGAGCCCGTCCGACAATAGGGTATAAAACAAGGGTATCCAAACTACGGCCCGCGAAAGAATTGTTCTGCAGTTCAATGGCTTAGCTGTGGAAAGGTTCTTTCGCGCTTCTTTCAGCTCAGGAATGAAATTGATATATTTCTTACCGAAAAAAACCATCACGAACCACTTTTATTAGATACCGAGTGGCTTTGGAAATTGTCATTTTTTAATGATGTGATAAACCATATGAACCATTTGAATTTAAAGTTGCAGGGTGAAGATAACTTAGTCTGTGATTTATTTGCACTTATCAAGGCATTCATAGCAAAGTTGATACTTCTGGAAAGGCAAGTGAAAAATTGTAAGTTTGTTCATATGCTATACTGTGCAGAGTTGCATAAAAAGGGTGAAGCAGCATTTCCTTCCTCGTTTGCAAATGGAGTCATTTCAGGTTTGAAAGAACAATTTCGGAAGCGATTTGCTGATTTGGATTCCAGTGCTCAGGAAATTAGATTGTTTCAAAATCCGTTTGACTGTGATGCTGCAGATTTCCCAAATCAAATTCAAATGGAAATTATTGAACTTCAGGAAAATTATCATATATTAAAGACAAATACAGGGAAAGAAATTTGATCGAATTTTATAAATTTCTGAACTCTGAGAAATTTCTAAATTTAAAGAAATTTGCTTGTAAATTTATCTCCATTTTTGGGGCGACATATCTGTGTGAACAACCTTTTTCCCAGATGAAGTACATCAAGTCGAAATACAGGGAAAATTTATCCGATGAACATTTAAAGTCGCTACTTGTGATTAGCGTTTCAAAATTTGAACGTCAATTTAATCAAATTTTAAGAATAAAAAAAATCCGTCATTCACATTAATAGTTTTATTATAATTTGTGATGAAAATATGAGCGTTTGCTGCTACTGTCTGTTGTCATTAATATACGATAATTTATTCTCACGTACTTTGTATTTAGTTTATGAAATTCTGTGTTTTCAGTAAAACTCATACACTCGTACCTGGAGCCATTAATTTCTCATTTTATCCAGCCCGTCGAAAGTGCTGAATTATCTAATGTGGCCCGCGGTTCGAAAAGTTTGGAGACCCCTGGTATAAAGGAAGACCAGGTCGAATTTGAGACCAGATTACAACGAGATACGAAGAGATAACGAAATGCGAAGAAATTACGAGCCGAGATACGAATTGATACGAAAATATTACAGAAGACTTCACCAAGATCAGCGATACAAGAAGTAATAGTGAAGAGGAAACATCTGACGACGTTATAAATTGAAAATAATTGTACTTGTGAGTGAAAAAGTGGCTGGAAAATAAATATTCTTTCAAATCCGAGAACCCACACAATTTCTTGTCGCGTTGCCTAGCAAACACGAGACAATATTATACGAGACAGTTCCACTGTGTGTTTCCGTCACTAATTGGTCATCGTCAGATGTAAGTCATGTACAGATTCACACAGAAATCATTAAAACTATAAACGACAACAGTTCTGTAAGTTCTATGTTCCAAGCCGGATCCGTCTTCTAATTTTATACAAAGTTAAAATAAATAAAATTTTGTTAGCTGATTGGTAGGTGTATATTATCATATCTGTAAATGAGTAGCTATGCATACTACGGCATGTATGTATGTATCATCAAAGGCAAACAAAAAATCTATATTTTTTGTTTATCGAGCCATTGAACTAGGAATATAAATCGAAGACGCATGTCTGTTCTTGTGATGGGAAATAATAAGGTCAAAACATTATTTCATTATGGCATTCTCCAGTGTGTACCTTGTTTGTATATTCTTATCGACCTCCACTTCACTGTTTTGGTGTGTAAATCGCGTTTTATTGCATTTTCTGTTGGATTTCTTATTCTAGAGTTTTTAGAAAGTGATCGTTTATTAAATTTGCAGTTCAGTGAATTATGCGGAATTTGTTGTCGGTTTTCAACCTTACGGAACCAAACGTAGCAGTCGAGTCGTTGGCGCGCCTGTTTTCCTATTCAGGAGATCCCGAATTAAATTATCGTCCTTGACGGCAATTACTTAACTGGGGGGTTTCTTGGGTTTCTTCTGTACTTCCATGCAGTTCCTTTAGCTTAATCCACATTATCTCTGAAATGAATAATAGAGTAATGGAAAAAAAAGTATCTTAAATTAATACGTGTACTGTTTTGGGCCGATGAACCTGGATAGCCCAGTCCGTATAGCTACTGGCTATGGGCTGAACGACCGAGAGGTCGGAATTCCAGTACCGGTAAGGCCAAGAAGTTTCACTTCTCCATGTCGTCTAGACCGGCTCTGGGGTCCACCCAACCTCATTTCCTATGGGTACCGGGGGCTCTTTCTCCGGGAGTAAAGCGGCCGGGACGTGAAGCCGACCACTCACCTCTAGCCACTGCCTAGGTAAAAAAAAATGTGGATCTATACTTACACTTCCCCATACGTCTTCATGGCGTAGTGCTTAATTAGTTAAGCACAGGGACAACTTTACTTTTTTACCATTACTGTTTTGGGCCGTTCGAACGCCTCAATAGCAGATTTGGCTCCTGCTTCCGGGTTTCATTTAAGATCGAGTTATTCTGTTATTTTTGTTGTCTTTTGGTGGAGGTCCTCTGATCGACGGGTCTCCCAAGTTGCCCTGCCGTATGTGAAAGGAGTCATCATTTCAGAATTCATTCTGAATCCAACTCACAGGAGACCTGATCATTTATATATGAATAAAGAGTGTTTTAATTTTATGACGAAGCGTGATGCAACATTCCAAATTAGTGCAGGGAATCTTCCTATTGAAATTAAGGGGATGTACTCTGTAATCTCGTTTCTCATGTTAACGACAAACATGTCAAAGTCGACTAAAAATATGCATTTAAATTATGCGTTTTAAGGTTAAAGTCTGGCCGTTGCCATGTAGCTGAATCCGCTTGAATCCATTGAAATGCCTGAGGAGAAGTTTTCAGATAATTGAATTAGTTTAAATCCGTAGTACTTTGTACCCAGATAGAAGTGGAGGGTTGCAACTACGTAATTCGATGTTGCCTTCCTTCACTCTTTCAGGACTGAGTGAGACAGTTTCCATGGTTTATTCTGTGACGGTGGAATAGAATTCGAGATGTAACGGACTCCTTTCTACAGGAATTGCATATGAAGACCAGTAACATGTGCAACATCAGAAAGAACGCATTTTAAAACCCGCTTCTCGTTCTAACTTTAGACGTACGAGGGAGAGTCAGTAAATATCACAAATGAATATAAAATGTAAGACATGTGATTTTTTAACCTGGAAAGAACATTTATTTCTCGACATATCCTTCACAAACACTGATACACTTGTCCCATCTCTTTCCAGTGCGTCGAAACCCGCAGCGTAGAAGGCTTTTGACTGTTGTCTCAGCCACTTCCGCACCTCCGTTTCAACCTCTTCGTCATCACCGCAACTTTTGCCGCCCAGTTGTTAGCCGTTTTACGCCATAAACACTTTCCAATATAAACAGGAACCATTTCTTTATGCATACCCTTCGCATCGAATCCTTTTGCCCAGAGAAACGCACAACAGAACGCTGCCTTTCGGTAATACACTTCTCAAGCGTGGTCGCCATTTGGACTACTGAAACCAGTCTCTGAACATGCGCGTGCGCGTCTACTGCCTAGACTGTCATGAAGCTGGACTGTGTTGCTACCTAGTGATGCACATAGAAAATCTATTGCGTCCATTAGAGCTATTTTACTTCCATTTGTGACCTATTAATGACTGTCCCTCGTATTTTGCGAATGAAAGGACCAGGGTGATCGTACAACTTTTGTGCCAGTTATCGTGAAGGATAGTCGGTTCATGGTCTCACAAAGGTTGAGAACCACTTTCCTAAAGGACCTGTAAATCCCTACTCATTCCTAACCTGACCCACAAGATGGAAATAAGATACTAGTTTCATGCCCGGCCGCCTTTGCCTCCTGGTATAGGATGCCCATTTGATGGCTACTGGGTGGCTCCAGAGCTATTCTTGACTTTTGTGTTGTAACGAATAATCCCAGATGGAAATTGAACCTTGGCTGTTCATTTTGTACCCCATAACTTTACTCCCTGCTCTGTTAAGGTTTACCAGTTAATGTATAATATTTCAGTTCTCTGTGAATGGCCACAGCACAGCTCCTATCTGAGCAGTCAGAATTTGGCTCTTCCTCTGCACAACCGCATGAAGTTACAATTGCAGCTCTAAGAATTTGGAAACACATTGTTCCTTAGCAGCATAATGCAACATGGTCAAAATTTCCCTAGTTAACTTAGTTTTTAATGACAAAAGGTTTATGTGGTTTAGATGACACATGACATTAATGAACCATTAGTGCACTGAGGATATGTCACCTAGAGTAGAAAACCTTACAGAAGAAAAGTCTTTGTTTTCATCGACTTTTTAAGCCTTGTGATTTTGGCCCCCATTGCATGTTGAAGATAGAACCCATTAACTTTCGAACGATAATGTAGGAATCTGCATCACTACCTGATGCTGATACACCCTCAGTGATATTCTTGATGCATTATACCTATGTACATCTTATGTTGATTGTATAGTGGTAAATTGACATTGATATCACAATTTGTAGTTCATCAGCTGTAAACCTACCCTATGTCATATAAAAGCCAAAGTGTGTAACAAATGAAGAGTACTGTCTTCTGGGATATGTTGTCGTGTAGTCTGGTACAAGTTCACCGACGTTTTGGAGGAACATACTGCCTTCATCTTTAGGTGAGAAGAGTAAGCCAAGCAAACACCAGCCAACAGATATGAGAGAGAGCCACACTCAGGTCTCAGGGTGCAATGCGGGCATCCCCTCAGTCAATCAATTGTCTTAATATCCACCCCAGTCTGAAATTCTGACCAGGTTGTGACGTACAGCAGACACTTGCGATTTCTTTTGATTTTGGTTCTTCCTCCAAGAAGAGAAGAGGGATCAGACACGTTGATAGATGCCAAGTGTGCTGCACATACAGTGAAGGCCTACCCATATTTCCCCAGCGAGCCCTTAGACGGCCTTCATGGCTACAGTGAATCGTTCATCTTCTGTCCCTGCTATCTTCAGGACTGTTATGGAATGCTGGACACTGGCTATTTTGCTTGAGTTGGCTGCTTTTACAGCAGGTGCTACTGGAGTGACCAAGTTTGATTGCAGTGCTGTGGCCTGTGGGTACCTGCCACTCAGGCACTGCGCTTCACAGTTGCAGCATTACGGTTTGCTGGCCCTGGCTATCTGACTGTGTAACCTCACATTCCATTTTTTTAGTAAAACTTTTCTGCCAGTATTTAGCTGGCTGGCTGGACAGCCAGGTCTCAATTCCCATTAGCGGTCAGAAATTTTTCTCTACAGTGTCCAAACCAGCTCTGGGACCCATCCAGCCTTCTCTCTGATGGATACCATGGGCTGTATTCCCGGGGGTGAAATGGCTGGAGCAAAGAAGCTGACCACTCACCTACATCCACTGCTGATGCCAAAGATAGTTGAGCTATACGTCCACTCACCCATATGTGTTCACCAATGATCCTTAATGGATTAAGCACAGAGACAACATTAGTTATATGGGGGGAGGGGCTTCAGATATCAAGCTGTACATAATTACTAAGTCACTAGACCTTTTCTGATATTGCAGTTCCAAAATGCTTTTAAAAGTGATAAAATTATTGAGTTATATTAGCACAGACTTTATAGCTTACTAATTTGATTAGGTCTGTGATATTAAGAATGTGATCTTGGTCCAGTCCATTGTGAATTTATCGGGTTTTGGATCACCTGCTGCACCTTGCCTGATATAGTACATATTGCCCCTCCTAATAGACACTTTTGCATTGCACTGTACACGCTTAGAGATTGTTCAACACTAACAAAATATTTATGTGTCACTGTTATCTTTTCTTTTGTCTGCAGGTTATGATGGCCTTAGCCTCACACCTCCAAATTGTTGAGGCTGAGAAACAAAAGCTGCGGACCCAAGTTCGACGGTTATGCCAGGAAAATGCCTGGCTTCGGGATGAGCTGGCCAACACACAACAAAAACTGCAGGCATCTGAGCAAGCCGTTGCTCAGTTAGAGGAAGAGAAGAAACACCTTGAATTCATGGCATCAATTCGTAAATATGACCAGGATGTTACAGTAAGTTCAAAGCTAAGAACCGTTTCAGCTTTCTGATCTTGATGCAAGGTAGTTCTTGACTCATAGTGCTTGAATCATTCAGCTTCTGTGTATGGAAGGTAGCTGTAAACGTGTTGAATAAACAGAGATCGCAAGAGTGGGTTTGGCCCTCTTGCACAATTTAGAATTTTTTTGTGGGTAAGTGTCCTTAGAATTACATGGATTCAGTGGAAAATAAGGGTGATATTTCAGGCATTCACAATATGTGATTTAAATTGACCAAGAGGACTGCAGTTGGCAGTGTATAAAGCAAGTAAGTGTAACATATAAGGAACATAGGTTGCTAGTCTCTTTTGGGCTGGGTGCAAGATGAGATGAGAAATGCTTGCAGAATTTTGATGAGAAAGCATATTGTAATGTGGATGGACACAGAGTTGCTAGGTAACTGACTGTGAAATAACACATGACCGAATACACGCAAGGTAACAATGGGAGTGCGGCGTTTTCTATGGAGTCCGTGCTGCAACCGTTTTCTATGCAATCAGTCAGTAAACACATTCCAACAATATAGGCTGTTTTATTTGTGGTCTGTGAGAGGCCCATGTAAGGGGGTTCAGTGCACAAAATGGTTGACGCCAAGGCCTTCAGAGCATTCATTAGAGTATATTCCCTATTCAAAAGAGAAATAAGATTAAATTTGTAAATATATGTAAATACTGACAATGGACTTACTAACATGGACCATGACTGACAAATGACAGACCTGACCTCTCGTCAGAGAGGGCACCCCAAATGGACAGGAGAGTAACTTTCATATAAGGAAAAAGAATCGACTCCAAGACAGACAGACTGACCGACCGTCAGTCGCAACGTGACTTGGACTTTGACTTTGACAGACGAGTTGGATGAAGTCTAGCAGTCACCGAGAAACTTGACCGAGAGCAGCAAGAAGTGTGATAGTGATGAAGAAGCATCTAGAGGACATTATAAGTGACAATAATTGGGACACTGTGAATTATGTAAGTGTAAAAGTGAGTGGCCTCCGTAGTCTAGGGGTAACGTTCCCACCTCATGACTCAAGGTACACGGGTTCGAACCCGGCGGAGGTGGTGGAATTTTTAAGGGCGGAAAAATTGAAGGAACAAGTCCTCCAAGAGGGACTTTAAGCCGTGGGTCCTTTGTCATAGATTTACAGCACGTAAAAGATCCTCATGTCTAGGAGACCTCTGAGCAAAATTAGGCAAAAAATTTCCTGCCCAAGTAGTTTCCAATGCCTCTGGTAGATGGGGGAAGTATCAGGTACCAAGGGCCAACCTCGTTGGTTGAACGGGGCTGATAGCACGCACCAGTACCGGTAGGGTATGGCGACTGGTAGAATATCAAAGGAGGACGTACAATAGACTATTAGTCACGGTGCATGGGGATACCCACCCCCTCCAATAATAATAATAATAATAATAAGTGTAAAATTGAGTGCCTAATAAACATTCACCAAATCCAAGACCTGCAAGAATTTATCTGTCATGTTACATAGGCAACATGCGACAATATGAAAACAACCAACCTGAGAACCGAGGGTTCCATTATCAGTTTGTCCATTGATAATGTATTTATTTAAGAAATATCAGGCAGTCATCCATAGCTGAGTATAGTAAATCATCCTGTCTTCTAGATGTGTTTGGTATGGTTGCTGTTGAAGTGTCTTGTGTTTTTGTGTTGGGAAATGATTTTGAAAGTAAAATGTATCATGTATCAGAAGTAGTTTAGTGAAATCCTAGTGTGCCAGGAAGAGTATGGAACAGGAACTAGAAGTGTGTGTTTCAGTATTACTGCTTATTACCCAGAGGAGGACTCTAGTTATCCATCTGATAGAAGGCTGTGTGAACTCATCACAAGTCTGGAGGTGATGGTAAAGGAAATATTCTAGGCTCATACAAGGAATCATACTTTTAAGTAATTCAGCCTTGCAACCACTCATCGTACTGCATAATCCAGAGTAATAGGACAGACAGTGCTATTAAACATAGTTTTCAGTGTCAGAGGTATTTATGTCACTATAATCACTTGTTCCATTCATGGGTGTGTGGCTGCAACATCACCGGTTTTATGCATTGAGAAAAATCGTCCATATTTCACACCCTCTTTCTTATTCCGGAAGCAGAACGTGTGAGGATAGAGAGGTGGAGATGGTACATACAGAAGTGCAGTAGGTGCATTATTTGGCATTTGCTTGCATGTTCTGAGAAAGGCTAATTCATTTTCAGGGAGATGAATCTTCAACTGAAACTAAGCAGGATAAACCAAAACAGGATGATCCTGTTGTGGACTTGTTTCCGGATGATGATGCGGAGGAAAGGAGCAGTAAGTGACCACAGTTATTTGTTATCAGTTTTATATTAATGCCTTTTTGTGCTTTTTGTATAAAGTGAGCATGAATCTAAAAATCATTATTACTGGTATTCAAGTTTCTGGGAAAAGTGGTATTGTAAAGTCGTTTTCTATACCTCATTAGCTCTGATGTTCATCAGTTTCAAACACAAATGTACTGTTGCAGAAATTATCACATTATACTTAACGCACTGCATAAGATTCAGTAATTATTATTTTTTTCTTTGAATTTAATTTAACTATGTTTCACCTGCAGAAGTTATGTAGCCTCAAATGACAAGTATTGTAGTAGGTTTAGTTCCAAATCTGCATGCACATTCAAGCTACTATCCATGCATTTGGTTGGAGTGATTTGTTCGGGAAGTCAACAGAATGTCATAACCGTTATAGCCAGTTTCCTGGTATAGACTTCTGCTCATTTATGTAGGCATCACATAAAATCTACTAGTCACCACTACCAGTTCTTCCTCATTGGTCCCCTTTACAGTCTGAGTGCATACCACGTCATTTCCATAGTCACCATCTCATCATGGCCATGTCTGCCTGTCTCCCTGAAAGCATTTGTCATTTTCTTCCTGTGTTGTTTGTTTCTTAGTTTCTAAAGTCCATCACAGTTATATACTTCTCTCTCACAAACAAGGATCTTTTCTGACTCCATTGTACTTTTCCATGGTTTTGGTGCTACTTCAAACTTGCATGTCTCTAGAGGGAACTAAAAAAGATGAAGATTGATTGAACCCTTCTCACTACCCCTATATGCAAGTGAGGTGTGAAGCCCAGACCAGAAGTCATGAACGTGCGCTCGTTTAGACGCGCTCTTAGTCTGTCTTCTATCCAGCCTGTGACTTTCAACTGTACTTTGCAGAACTTCTTCCTGTATACCCAGAGCACACCGCAATGTACATCGATGGGTCATTCTTCCAGGGTTCAGTCAGATGTGCCTTCATGTCTGAAGACAGGATTTTCTCATACAGTCTCTGAAATTTGATTAGTGTCTGTATGGCAGAACTCTGCGCCATTTACTGAGCTTTACTGTTCAATTGACAGCAACCTTGATGACATTACCTACTTTGCACAGACTCTGTTCCTTGCAGAGCCTTCATGGGCACACAACTAGACCATCTGGTCTTGTGGATATTCTGCAACAAATATTCATCCCAATAAGACAGTGAAGTCTGGCGCATTTTGTTGGATACCTGGCCACACAGGTCTGTCCAATAATGAGACCACTGATGCGGCTACAAAAGAGGCGGCTCTCTGTGTGAATTTGATGTGAGACCAAGATTTACATAGTGATGTTCATGCTTTCCTTCATCTCACTCTTCTGTTGTGGCAAGATGAATAGACCCAGACAGTGGGCAGAAAACTACCAATGGTGAAACCATCTGTGCAAGTCTGGCACTCCTCCCACAGCTGCATTAGGATGAGGATGTTATCATTGTGCAGCTTTGGGTTGGTCACTCTTGTCTTACTTATGGCCATTTGTTAAGAAAGAGGTCAGCACCTCTTTGTAACCAATGTGTGGTCCCCTCACCATTTTACACATCCTGCTCGAATGCTCATATCATGATGCAGAACATCAAAGAAACATTCCATCATCATGGCGAGTTGTGGGACATCTTAGAAAATTATCACTGTAACATGTTAAACATTGAGGCATTTCGGAATGTATAGGTATGGACAGGCATATTTAACTGGCTCTATTTTAGTTTCCTGCCGGCCGCGCCATACCTCAAGCGGTTAGTCACTGGCTTTAGAGGTAACGTTCCCACCTTGTGACTTGTAGTACGCGGCTTCAAATACCCAGCAGAGGTCATCGAATTTTTAAGGACGGAAAAATTCAGGGAACAAGTTCTCCGGGAGGGACTTTAAGCCGTGGGTCCCGTGTCGTAGCTTTACGGCACGTAAAAGAACCTCATATCTCCAAAGGAGGTCACTGAGCCAAATTAACGGACGTTTCCCGCCCAACAGCAGTCTCTAATACCTCTGGTAGATGGGGGAAGCATTATAGATACCTCTCAGCTAGTAGAGCCGGTCTCGCTGACTGGGCGGGACTGATGGTAAGCACCAGTACGGGTAGGATATAGAGACTGGTAGAAATCATAGAGGGAAGCACAATGGACCAATACAGGTCTCAGTGCATGGGGAAACCCACCCTCTCCAATAACTAACTAACTAGTCACTGGCTTCCCACCGCGACGGCCCAGGTTCGATCCCGGGTCTGGTCAAGTGAGATTTGTGGTGGGCAAAGTGGCGCTGGGGCAGGTTTTCTCTGAGTACTTCGGTTCCCCGGCCAATCTTCATTCCACCAAATTCTCCATCATCTTAATCACCCTGGGCAGGCTACAATAGGCCAATCAGTGGCCACCATGCCCAGTGGACCCAGTTGGACTCCGCCCCCCACTAAGTGAATTAGTTTCCTGCTGTAGTCATTTTACCCTTACTGTTTTAACTACTCATAGGCCCGTATGCCACCTGTATTTATTGTAATTTTTTTGTCTTTCACGTTCCCTAGTTTATGCACTTCACTTTGTTTTGTTTTCCAGTTTCAGTAATTTTTTACTTGTTTTGGTCCAGTTGGCCCTTATGTAGCCTGCTCTGCAACCACATTTTAACGACATATTGACCTTGGTTCCCTGTTTAAACTTTTCATGCATTGGTCAGACCATTGAAGAGTTAGACAATTTCTTGTTCATCACTAATTACCAGGTTTAATAAAGTATGTTGTAACTTGACTTTTACCCAGGCTCAAATAGCCATAGCCACTGATGCATTTTTTACATTTTTATATTTATGTTAAATTAGTTCAGATACTTTTGTATTGTAAATACCACCTCATCCTGTGTTTGAACATTTTGTAAAACTGCTAATTTTTCTTTTATTTTATTGAAGCGATGTCTCCAACACCTCCAAGTCAATTTGCCCAGCAAGTGAATGCTGGATATGAGATTCCTGCCCGACTACGAACACTTCACAACTTAGTCATCCAGTATGCTTCACAGGGAAGGTATGAAGTGGCCGTGCCACTGTGCAAGCAAGCACTTGAAGATCTGGAGAAAACTAGTGGTCATGATCACCCAGATGTTGCAACTATGCTTAACATCCTGGCCCTGGTATATAGGTAAGTTTAGTACTGGAGACATATGATATTTAAAAATTGTTATCAACCCTCTGTTCATGAAATTTCCACCATGGATGGACAGTAAAACAGTTCATTAGTTGGATCATTGGTTCATTCAACAAACTCGCTGCTCTCCTGCATGGATATACATACGGAGAATTTGTTGATCCAGCAGCATAACTACTTCATGTTCACAAGAGCCTAAAATTGATCCCTGCCCTTTACTGCATGAATGCAGTTCCATGCTTTCTCACCTTATTTCTCAAGGATCCATTTTAATCCTAAGTTATTTAAGTCTACAATATTAAACACTTTGTATGTTGTTAATGCTGTCAGAAGATGGCATGGCATATCATATATCATCTTGTATATGAGAGACCAAGCTGTGGAATGCTGTTTGCTATTTAGTCAGTATATATGTTTCTTCTAATTGCTTTAAAAATGACATGATTTTGCACCTACTTCAGTGAGAAATATTGTATCTAGCAAGAAAAAACAAGTTTCTTATAATTGTGCAAGTGTCAATATTATGACCATTTTGTTTAAAAGTGGGAGATCTCACCCTTTATGCCTCACTTTGTTGGTTTCTTGATTTTCCTGGCATATACTGTTGCAGATTAAATTTCCCTCCGATATCCATCATAATCTGTTCCACTGCCTCATCGTGAGACTGAAGATAAAACTCTCTGAATTCTTTATAATTTTGTGACATGATGACTGAAAGAGACAGCCATTGCTGGGCTATGCCAAGTAAACATGCAAGGTGTTGCCACACAGCAGCTGGTTTAATAATAATTTTATTTACCATTCATCACAATTACAAATTGTAACTCTGGAACAAGTCACATACCCAGCAGGCCCAGCAGTATAACACATGCAGTCACAGGAGCAAGACACAACACAAAGCACAATACACACATGAAAGTAGGAAGAATACTCCGATAGAAGAAGATAGGTGTGACTCGCATATTGAGATACGACATAAGGATGACAAATCCTGAACAGTTTTAATATTTTTAATATTTAAAATTTATCAATATATATGACGAATATATTGTGACATGTTGCGCAATGGAGGACCTCTACCTCCCCAGCGGCACGTGGCAGTAACGTTGCGCTCTCGTAATAGGCGAGTCATCACCCCGCCACTCTCCCCGCCGCGACGTGCCGAGCGGAGCCGAAGTTAGCCGAGTCCCCGCAACCTGGTAGCTATGCAACGCGAGTCAACAGTGGTGATGTCACCAAGGGATATCGCGGTTGCTAGGCAGCAGTCAACAACTCCGAACAGCGTTGCTAGGCTATATGCCACGTCACAGTAGTGACATGGCGGGCGACCCTAGCAATAGCGAACGGAATAAAAGCCGGCTGAGCAGCAAGCGAGAGTCAGTGTGTTGTCAACAAGTTCTCAGTTCGCAAGCTTCAAGTTACAGATGCGTGTGCGAGAATCAGTGATAGTTCGTGGTAACCAGTTATATTTGGAGTGTGTAATTCAGCGAGACTTGTATAGCTCCTGCACTATTAATACGTGAAGACTCTTGAAGATAGTGTTAAGAGATTTTGTTGTAGGGTTTGTAAAGTGTGGAAACCCGTAACATTGTTATCATTAATTGTAGCCGTGATTTGTAGGTTGTTAAATAAACCAATTAACAATCCGTATGGCGNACAACTCCGAACAGCGTTGCTAGGCTATATGCCACGTCACAGTAGTGACATGGCGGGCGACCCTAGCAATAGCGAACGGAATAAAAGCCGGCTGAGCAGCAAGCGAGAGTCAGTGTGTTGTCAACAAGTTCTCAGTTCGCAAGCTTCAAGTTACAGATGCGTGTGCGAGAATCAGTGATAGTTCGTGGTAACCAGTTATATTTGGAGTGTGTAATTCAGCGAGACTTGTATAGCTCCTGCACTATTAATACGTGAAGACTCTTGAAGATAGTGTTAAGAGATTTTGTTGTAGGGTTTGTAAAGTGTGGAAACCCGTAACATTGTTATCATTAATTGTAGCCGTGATTTGTAGGTTGTTAAATAAACCAATTAACAATCCGTATGGCGTCTTCAGTAACGAAACACGTTACAATATATTTTAGTTATTTTAGTATAAAGACAACAGGGCATGCAATGAAGTAGTTCGACGTACATCGAAAAACACCTCAAGATGGCACTTTTGTGCTGAAACATGTAGTGCAAGAGAGAAGAGTAAGGTGAATAAATGTATGCACTGTAAGACGGTCAGAATAAATCATGGACATAAATCAGTGCAACAGGACGCTAAAATATAACATTAAGTCACATACATATACAACTTTTCCAGTCTAATTGGCCTCCTGCCCAATAGATTGAACATCATCATATATCACATAACATTCAGTTACAATTAAAATCACACTCTCGGTATAATTAAAATATATTAGGTTCAATCAAAGTTATGACTTCCTTCCATTATAAAAAACAAGGTCATCCTATTATATATATCTTAATTGCCACTGTCATATTCTTCAACTTAAAACCTATTATATCAAAATAATCTACAAAAGATAAAATACAATTTAGATAACGATTAAATAATTTGGAGTTCAATCTCTTTCAAGACTTCCATTCCCTTTATAGGCTGAATCATATTAAAAACTTCGTCTAATTACTAGTCATTTTGTTTACACTTAAATCTGTTTATCAAGGAGAATCTTATTCGTTTAACTGTCCTTCTGAGAGGAACTCGTGCAAATTATACAATGGGTGTTCCAGTAAATATCTTTTGAGTCTATGTAGGAATTCTCTATCTGCTTTTACCATTCTTAGTTCCAAAGGCAGTCTATTATAAAGCTTAATAGCCGTATTTGTAACACCCTTCTCATATGTTAAGGTATTATAACTTTGCACGTGAAGGTCTTCTTTCTTTCTCGTGTCATACTTATGTGTGTCAGAGTTTTTGTGGTGTAAATGTTATATTTCTTGAAAAAACGTAACAACTCTAAAATATACAAAGATGTTACCATCAAAATTTTTAATTCTCTAAATATAGGTCTACATGATGTTCTTTTTGTTACCCCTTTCATTATTCGAAGGAACCCCCCCCCTTTTTTTTTGCGAAATCAGAATTTTTTTACTTTCA
>NW_019738957.1:520582-540180 GCF_002891405.2 Cryptotermes secundus | reverse complement strand
CCCCCCAAAATATCAAACCACAACTTATTTGAGATTGGAATTTAGCAAAGTACACATTCCTAAGGACATATGGGCTTACTTTGCCTTTCAAAGCTTTAATAATGTAACACACCTTACTGAGCTTTGTACAGACCAACTGAATATGAATGTTCTATTTTAATTTGTGGGTTAAATTAATACCAAGAAACCTAAACTGTGCTGTATAATTCATTAATTATATTTTTGAAGGTAATTACTGGCTCAATGCTGTCTTGTAGTTTATTCATACTCATGTAGTTTATTACAATATTTTTCACTAGCTGTACCCAGCCATGCATTGCTGTGGCTCAGTTTTCTGAAAAATAAGGAGAACAGTTAAGAAAACGAAATGAAAAGCAATGAAATATAAACTATATTCACGAAATGAACGCTATGGTAAACAACACAGCCCAAATCCAACGGAACGTCACACGAAATAACTAAATCAAAATGGCCAACTATTGGGGCTACAGACTCACTTCTTCGGCGGTTATTCCAGACTAACTGGGCGAATGAATTGAACCCCTTTTATACCCTCAGCCGCTGCAATGCAAATGAGCCTTTGTTATAACTGTGGAAACGGTGCTTTGTTGATTCGGCGTTTCCTACGCAACGACCCATTGTTATTGCATTGTCTCTGTGGGAACGCTCCGTGTATTCGTCGTAACCGTGGAGATTCGATGTTCTCGACACAACGGCTCAATGTTGGGATTACAGTATCGCTATTGTTACTTCCTAGGCAATGGCCAACTGTTGGGGCTACAATACCACTATTGTTGCTACCTATGCAACGGTCTGTTCTAGCGTTACTATGGAAGTGACTCATGGATTCCAAACATGTGACATGTTTTTACCTGTCACAGGTGTGACGTATTCGAATGCAACGTTATGTCAAAATTTCAAAGCAATCAGTGAAGAACTTTCGGGGATTTAAGATCTTGAACAAACGAACATTTACATTTTTATTTATATAGATAGATTGACATTTTTAATGATTTTAACATCAAAAAGTATTAAAATACATTTTTAATGAGTGACATATTCTTGATGTCTTTTAAATTGTTGAATTATTTACGTGTACTTTAATAATAAGAATATGTCGCATGTTACCTATGTAACGTTGTCGTGGTCACATGTCTCCTATTCAGTGCGACAAATAACTTCGACATACGTCTCGGATTCAGCGAATAAGTTATTGAATGCTCACTTTTACACCAGCGAGTACAGCTGTTATCACGTCCAGTATCACCAAAAAACTCTTCAGAGCTGGACTATTATAACCTGGTTTCGGATGCAATAGAGGGCACATTCGCCCAGGGTTCGATTTCACGTGTTCTGTGCTCGTTGCCGCAGAAATGCATTATTTCCGCTCTTTCAACAGTTCATTGCCACAGTTATTCCTAGGCAATGATCTGTTGGTATTCAATGGACGATGTATAACACGTTACAGTATATTAATATTGAGTACAATTAATATTTTAACAACCAACCAACCTGTCACAGGTGTGACATATATATAATAGGTATATAAAAATGCGTGCATTCGAATGCAACGTTGTGTCAAAATTTCGAAGCAATCGGTGAAGAACTTTTGGAGATTTTCAATCAGTAACAAATGAACATTTACATTTTTATTTATATAGATTGAAAACCAAGATTTGAGTTGCTTCATTACCTTATCTATTTTATTTTGAAGAATTTTTTGTTCTTTTCTGTTATCAGTATACTGGTATCATTTGCAAATAGCACCACTTCCCTCTTAGTTATATGGAGGGGTAGGTCATTTATGTAAATCAAAAATGGGCCCAAGGTTGACCTTCGTGTAATCCCTACCTTTACATTCCTTATTTTTGAATTAAAATGAGTCATACAGTCCCTGTTTCCGTTAGAAATTAATTCCACATATTGTGCCCTCAGTGTTAGATATGATTTTAGCCAGGCATTAATTTGCCCTCTTATCCCATAATGCTCTAATTTTTCTAGCAAAATATCATGGTTAATAACATCATAAGCCTTTGTTAAATCAAAGAAAATACCCACTGGTAGTAATTTCTTATCCAAAGCTTCTTGTATCTTCCTGATAAATGACTGACATGCTGATATTGTTGATTTATCTTTTTGGAATCCATATTGTTTTTCAGTTAATATTTTTAATTTAGCCATAAAGGACACCAGTCTATTGTATACTATTTTTTTCTGAGATCTTTGAGAATACTGATAGCACTGATATAGGTCTATAGTTACTCGCTTCATTTTTGTTTCCTATTTTGTAAACTGGATTGATCTTTGCAATTTTCAATAAATCAGGGAAAACCCCTTAATTTATTGATTCATTAAATATAAAATTGAGTGGTTTTTTTGTACTTGTGTTGCATATTTTTATAAGAAAACCTGGGATTCCGTCAGCTCCCACTGAGGCTTTGCCCTTTAATTTAGATGCTTCTATGACAGTTTCTTCTTCCAAGATTGGCCAAAAATACATTGAATTTGGGTTTCCTGTTACAACTTTTTTAACTATATTTCTTTGGTCTTACTCTTATTTTTCTCCACGAGTTCTTTAACTTTGTCTATAAAATATGAGTTCAGTGTGTCAGCCACCTCCTGGGGGTGGGATATTTTCGTGTTATATCCTTGTAACCGAATCTCCTGGTCATCCTTTCCTACTTTGCCCATTCTTTTATTTATTATCTGCCATATTAGTTTATTTGGGTTAGATGCCCCTTCTATCCATTTATCATTTTGTCTCTTTTTTTGCTTCTAAAATAACCCTTTTATATCATATCCTTTGATAACTACTGATACAGCTTACTATTTCAATTGGCAAAGCTATCCTCCATTTTAAATCGCTTAAAAACCTCATTTTCCAGCAAGATATTTTTATTCCTTTTGATATCAATTTCTTATTCTTAGTATAGCTCTTTATTACTGGTTTCAGTGGAAATACTTGATTAAAATAGTCTAAGATTTTTTTTTTATAAATTGCTTATATGTCTCATTTACACATCTTTCCACATATATTTCCCCCCAATATTCACTAGTCAACAAAGTTATAAATTTAGCAATATTGTCCTTGGTATACTTTCTTTTTAAAGCTTTTTCCTCTCATTATTACATTTGTCTATTAATACCCATAAAATCTGGGCCAAATGAACCAAATATCCCATATTTATAATCTCAGTGTAATTCTTGTTAAACTCTCTATTTAATACCACCATATCTAACAGTAATTCCGAGCTACTAGTAACTCTTGTTGGACTGAAGACTATATTTATTAAATCATAAGACACTATCAAATTTTTCAGTGAATGGACCTGCTCATTTTCCTGGAGCAGGTTTATATTCAAGTCTCCACAGATTATTAATTTTTTCTTGTTTTTGTGTATTCTCTCAGTGAGAGATTCGAGTTTCTTCAAAAATATTTTCACATCACCTTGAGGGTGATCTCTAAATACATATCAATACCCATTTAAATTTTTCAATTTCCACACCTGATATCTCAAAGTTTTTTCCACTACAGAGTTCATTTAAAAATGTGACTTCCCTTAGGTTCACCTCTTTGTTTACAAATATACATGATCCGCCACTCTTACTTTGCTTTCTACAAAATTTACTAACCAGTTTAAACTTATCTATTTCTACCAAGGTTAGTGAGAATTCATCCAACCAATGTTCTGTAAAGCACAGTATATTTACATCCTGCAAGCTAGAATTTAAAAGTATTCTCAATTCCATGCGCTTATTCCATTGACTCTGAACATTATGGTGTAAGGTTGTGAACATATTATCTTTTAAACTCCCTCTCGCTTCCCATTTACTTAAACTGTTACTTATGTTTTCCCTTGTTATTTCCATAAAAAATCCAGGTTCCTTTTCTTTGGAACATTTCGGGGTCATTTTACTTAGGTTTCTACTTGTTTATCACACGTCAAAATTTCCCCAACCTGGTCTTCATTTACATGTCCATCACCATCCTGGGCCTCCTGGTTAGGCACATTCTGGTCATCTGCTAAATCATCATCCTCATCACTGGATACCATTATTTCTTCTTCCCTCCATTTCCTCTCAATTGGTGTTGTTGATAAAGAACAACTGTGACACAGTGTTTTGTGTGCAGTCCATGCTGAGGGTATATAGCCAGATCAGACAAGCAGTTGACAGCTAGAAAAGTCAGTAAGTGCAGGTATAGCCAGTGAGTGGATAGTAATAACTAGGAGGCTGAGAGTTCCAGTTGAGATTTGACAGTTGAAGTAATGAGTTAGTTATTTGTGAGACAGTCACCAGCTGGTAAGGATGTAAGCAGAGGACGTTGGGTGCCGTTACCATGCAATGGCTAAAGAAGACTTAGTGTCTGCTGTAGTGAGAAAGCGTGTGAATTAGCGAGAGCATTTACTTGTAGTTACAGTTCATAAGATTTTAATATATCTGATTACCAATCTAAACCCCTTATCTAGTCCCTAACATGTGGCGGCTGGTGTCAGAAGTGGGATAACTGAATTGGATTAATCAAATTGTTGGATTGTAGACTGCAGTAAATTTTAATATTATTATACTATGAAAATGGAGAAAATAATGAAACTCCTACTGGCCATTCAGAAAGAAATGAAGGCCAAGATGGATTCCAGCCTAGAAGTAATGAAACCCTGCCGTGGAAAGATGAAAGCCAGTCAAGAAAAGGTGATAGCCAAAATGAAAGCCCATTGAGAAGAAAGGAAGGCCATGAGGGAGCTCTGTTTCTCCCTTAGGGTAGCACTATGGAAGGGCACCACATGTAAAATCCACGCATGTGCTTACCACCCCTCAAGGCCAGGCTTCCAGTGTTCTTCATGGAGACCCCTAAAGGAGCAACATACAGGGAGAATGTTGGGGCAGCTGAGGACTGATTTGGGGACCAGCATCAGGCTGCAGAGTACCTCAGTCAACTGAAGATACAGACTCTAGACGCTGATGAACCCTTGCAGGAATTTTCCACCACCATCAAATGAATGACCCACCTTACCCCTCCCACAAGACATGAGGGCCACATTCATAGAGGACTAGGCAAGGCATTCAACAGTGGGTTAAGAGACCAAGGCATAAATCAGCAGCTGCTTCTGGTAGGCAAGAGGACACTCAAAAAGGCCCTGAGGCAGACTTAAGGTCTGGAAGTTGTAAAGCTAACAGTCTGGTCTTCCATCAGATTCCAGAAAACAAATGACAGGACATTGTGGAGGAACTGGCATTCTCCCAAACAGAAGAAGAGACTAATGCCAGATTAAGTGCCAGTGCTATAGAAGCACGGGCCACTTCCAGTTGTTATGTCTCCACAGTCATTAAGAAAAAATGGTGACGCATTGGTAGGCTGCTCAGAACGAACCTCCTTAAGGAGGGAGCAGTGTGACGTGATGACTTGAAAGAGACAGCCATTGCTAGGCTACGGCCAGTAAACAAGCTATTTTTTGTTATGCAGTGGATGATAAACAATGGCAATAATGTGTTTTTATGCATTCCATGCCAAGGCTATATAACCAGACCAGACAGGCATTTAAGTAGAGTGTCCATGGTTTATGCTAACCATCTTACAGTGTATCCACTTTTTCACCTTATTCTTCACTTCCACACTACATGTTTCAGCACTAATGTGCCATCCTCATGTGTCTTTATGCATGTTAAACTATTGTACTGCATGCCATGGTGTCTTCATTCTAAAATGACTAAAATCTATATTCGTCATATATGTTGATGAATTCTAAATAATAAAACTTTTCAGGATTCATCCTACGTCACATTCAAACACGTGAATTATGCCAATCCTCTTTTATGTGAGCATTCTTCCTACATGCATTTGTGTATCGTGTTCTGTGTTGTGTTTTGCTCCTGTTACTGCATGTGTTGTACATGCAGTACATTCTGTACCAATAGGTTCTGCAGAGGGCTAGCCAGGTATTATCAGTATATCAGCAATGGCTAATGGCTTCACCATTGTGTAGATAATCCATTGGTCTGGTTCTGTGGTGCTTTTACCACTGTTAATCTATGCACCTTTCATTAGGTGATTACTGGTTATTTTTTGGAGTCAGGCTTGCTCAGTTGGTATTGCTCTGGGCCATATGGCCAAGGCTCGGTTCCCAGCAGGGGCGAGATTTTTCACTTTTCCACAGCATTTTATTTATGTATGAAGTAAAAAATAAATATTTTGATGGCTTTAGCTGAATCGTTATCTAGCCTGTTTGAATTATATAAGGCTGCAACTTTCTTAAGAGGAGTTTTGAATAAAATTTTACAAGGCTTTGTTGCAGAACAACTTACACATACATAAAATCTGAAGGTTTCACAGTGGTTAAAGTCAGAAAAATCTTCTCCATGTCAGTTGTTTAAAAATTACTGATGTTTCAGGGACCATGTCTCTGTCCCAATCATCAGTGTCTGATGTGACATAGGATCCAGACTGGCCCACAGGTTAGCATATAGGTGGGACTGTTTAGATCCTGTCATATCAGACTCTGATAATGAGGATAGAGATGGTCCCTGAAACACTGGTAATTTTTAGCAACCTGACACAGCTGTTAGCCAGAGAAGATTTTAATGACATACACAAATCATTGCACTTTATAAAACAAAATTTTCAGTTTACTTCTATATTTCTTTTCTGTGTGTCTTATTATCAGTTGTGAATTAAACCTTACCTATTAAATTAATATACTAGTGCACATGGTGTTTTTTCAGCCCATTTTTATGGGTGTTATAATTTTGAATGATATGTTACTATTTTGGAAGGGACAGGTTCCTTCTAATGTTACTAAAACATTAAACAGGTTTTTAAGTTATGTTGGATTTCAAGTCCTCACTGCATTGGCTATGAAGAGTTCCATCTTCTGGGATATAACACCATGTAGTCCACTGAAAGTTAGTGGATGTTTGAGAGGAACATATCACCTCCATCTTCATCCTGATTTCTTATTTGGCTTACTCTTCAACCCTGAAGATGGAGATATGTTACTCTTGTATGTCAATTCACATTCACCAGGCTACACAATAGTAGATTCCAGAAGACAGGACTTTTCAAATTTAAGTTGGGTCAACATTTTCCACATTTGCATCATGTTATTGATAAGCTGAGATGTGACTAGTTTGAACAATTTAGAAACCTTGATTTTATTATACAAGAAGTTTCTTTGGCAAAGAAAAAGTAATGCTTTATAATCACAGATGCAGCAGGCATACTGAATCCTTTGCTGATATTAAAGTGTGTTCACTTTTCCCCATCAGAGCAATTTTTTGCACACGAGCTGTACACATTTTATTCCATATTTTTGTGCAATCAGCTTTTTTGAGAATGTGTAATTTAATCTGATTGCTCTTTTACAGGGACCAGAACAAATATAAAGAAGCAGCAAATTTGCTAAATGATGCCCTTGCCATTCGAGAGAAGACACTGGGAGAAAATCACCCAGCAGTAAGTTGACATTTGTAATACTTGTAACTTCATGCTTGAAGTTGTGCCATATCATTTGATTCAGTCACAAAGTAATGTCAGTTCATCAGCTGCATCTCAGTCCATCATACCACTGTTATACTAGCATATAAGGGAGACCCATCTGCTCCGGGATACATTAGGAGTTCACCCTACTGTAGGTGTGACATGACATTTCCCAGCACATCAATAGCATGAGTACAGGTGGCCTGAGAGTTCATAAGGATGGGGTGATTGCAGCATGCCTAGAGTAAAAGCTTTGCTACATTTTAAATTACTGAAGCCTTACAGCAGGACGCAAACCATATTTGGCAAAAACGTTAGGACACACAACAAGGACGAGTAGGAATCTTCAGATTTTGGGTGTTGGTCAGAAAAGTATAAATTCTTGCTGCTTGATGACTCTTGAGTGATTTTATTGTGGAGGGTTTGGTCACTGGACCCTGTGTTGCTTCATGCAGTGATGTTTACTTTGTTCATCAGTCTGAAGCTACAGGCTATGTGATTGCATATTGTCTAGTTTCTGAAGGGTCTTGGTCTGGTTCAGATTTGCAGTAGGTTGATTTTTAGTTGAGGTGCTTTTGATATGTTTAGGGAATGTGACAGCATGTTTGTTACCTGGTAATTTCATTCAGTGCACCCTAAAGGTATGGTTTGATATGAATTATACGGTTCATTCTTACTTCATTCAGTGATCTGTTTTGAATGTATTAGTTTTCTTTGTAATATATGTAGTTTTTTATACAGGGGGGGCGCAGAAACTTCCTTTTTTTGAAGGTGAATAAAAGAAAAATTATTGCTGATAGACAAAATTTATGTTTAGCTAATGAAAGAACATACTTTAAAGTTTTAAATCATGTAGTTTTAAACAAAATATCTTGAAGGTTATGGCCACCATTCTCTATGCACTGATGCAACCATTTTCTGAAGTTCCCCTCTGCATGTTCCAATATGTGTACCGGAATTTGGGCTACTTCCTGCTGAATATTCTTCAGCTGAAGCAGGTTTGTGGGGTGATGTTTAAAAACCTCTGCCTTGAAGTATCCCCCAAAAGAAAAATCACAGGGCGTTAGATCAGGTGAGTGCGCTTCCCACGGGATTTCACCTCGAAACGAGATGAGCCGTCCGGGGAACTTTGCCCTCAAAACTGTCATCGAAGCTCGGGCTATGTGGGCCTTGGCACCATCCTGTTGGAACCAGACATTTCCTAGATGCATTTCTTCAAGAGCTGGTTCAAAAAAGTTTTTAATCATGTCCGCATACCACTGTGAATTTGACAGTAACTGCATGATTGTCTTCTTCTTCAAAAAAAGGGCCAATAACTCCAACTCTCGACAACGCACACCATACTGTCACCTTATCACTGTGAGGTGGCCTCTCATGGAGCTCTCTGGGATTGTTGCCACTCCAATAGCGCATATTCTGCTTGTTGACATATCCGGATAGGTGAAAATGTGCCTCATCACTAAAGAAAACAAGTGCGTCAGGGGGTAAAGTTTCCAATAATGTTCCGCACGCCGTTATTCAGTTCTGGAAATCACGTGATGGCAGTTCTTGCACAACAACCATCTTATAGAAATGGAAATGAAGATGTTCATGAAGAATTCGGCAGATTGAACGATTGGATATGTCTAGGGCGGTGTTCCGCAAGCTTTTTCTACTCGCGGCAAACCATGAAGTATCCATGACTCAACACAGCACACCAAAATGTTATTCCCCTCAAAAACACATGATATCAGACAATTAATATAAATATTGTAGCTTGTTTCGTTACTGAAGACGCCGTTCGGATTGTTAACTGGTTTATTCAACAATCTACAACTATCGGCTACAATTAATTATAACAATGTTACGGGTTTCCACTCTTTACAAACCCTACAACAAAATCTCTTAACACTATCTTCAAGAGTCTTCACGTATTAATAACGTGGGAGCTATACAAGTCTCCCTGAATTACACACTCCAAGTATAACTGGTTATCACTGGTTATCGCACACATGTCTGTAGCTCGTAACTTGCGAACTGAGAACTCGTTGATAATACACTCGCTCGTAGGCTTGCTCGGAGACTAACTCGGAACTGTCTTCGATGATGGCCACATTACAACTCTACTCGGCGACTGTTACTTTACAACTCGTCCGTAGCTGCTGTGCAGTTCCCTTATATAGCCGCAGTGGTGCCTGTTTCGTGACACGTCACAGGAGTTGTTGGCTGCTGCCTGGCAACCGCGATATCCCTTGGTGATGTCACCGCTGTTGACTCGCGTTGCATAGTTACCAGGTTGCGGGAGCTCGGCTAACTCCGCCTCCGCTCCGCTCGTGATGTCACCGCTCAGGGAGAGTGGTGGGGTGATGACTCGCCTATTACGCGAGCGCTACGTTACCGCTACGTGCCGCTGGGGAGGTAGGGGTCAACATGTCACAATATGTAACATGATCAACTTATTAGTATAATATTATTATATTGTTATTTTATTATCATTAAACAGAAATTGACTCGTGCATTTATTAACAATTAATGAACCTCAGTTCACTGTAGAGTGTAGAAAATACACTTCTATTACTATTAAAGTAAATACAATAATTATACTCATACCTTCAATGTGATACTTGCGCCTGCGTAGCTGCTCACAGGCGACTGATCCGTGGTGGAATCATTGACAACGCAAGTCTCATTTCTTCATCAATGGATTTGAGCCGCTCCCTCTTTGATGTCTTAATTTCAGTTAACGTTGAGAAGCTCAATTCACACAAATATATAGTGAAAATGGCAATAACACATTAACTGCCATCTTGGAGATAGCCAGGTATCCACTCCTTATTGCCAACCAAAACGTATCCAAAGGCACTTCGAGAAGTTTTAGTTTCAGTGTTCTGTCTGCTTTTAAATCTGCGAGTTCGTCTTGTATATTAATCGGAAGATGTTCTGAATTCACAACAAATGGATCATGAACCCAGTCAAAATCTTGTACATTCTCTCCAAAATACTTATTTAATTTCAGCTGCAGCATTTCTAAATGTTCTTTAGTTGTGTCCATCACCACTTTATTGCCATCAGCAAGTGGCCATACAGTTGGGGACATCTCAAACGACCCATCTGTAATTCTCTAACTAACAACAAAAATTTGCAAACTACTTCAGAGCACAGCTGTGATAGAACTGAAACAATTGTAAAATGCGGGATCTCTACTCTTCAAATGGAAGAAGTGACACTATACCGACTTATTTTTTTATATGAAGTCTAAAAATCGGTGGGTGCATCGTTACAGGAAGAAAGTTTTAAAGTTGAAGAAGCTCTAACTTCTAACAAACAGGGGCAAATACCAAAACAGCGTTATAAAAGACAGGAAAACCCATGCTAATCCCTGCACTGTTAGGGAAAAGCACATGCACAGAACATGTGGCAAGCATATCAAAGAAGCCGTGTAGATGCAAGAAAAATAAAAATTAATGAATAATGAAAACTATGATATAACAACTGTGAGTAAATAATTTATGTTTAATTTCTTAGAATACAACATTACTGTACATAAAAATCACAGCATGTAATAAAGAATAAACAAGCCTCATCTTATTTAATCAGTGCAGTGGCTGAGAATAAAATACAAGCATATGAAACACAGTAACTGGGATAAAATAAAACGAATAAAATTTGACAATTAATTTCTTACAATAGGTAAAAGTTCGCGTCACACCTTTCACCTTGTGATGGCACACCGGTTGCAGAACACTGGTCTAGGGCAACTGCATGTTTGCGAGCGGAGCGTCTTGGAGATCTCAAAATAGACTGTCGAACTGCCTCCACATTTTCTGACGTAACGGTCCGTTGTCATCCTGATGATTTTTTCACCACACTCCCAGTTGTCCTAAAGTTCTCTACCCGCAAAACAGTTGATTTCCAGTCGGGAACTGGACCTCTGGGCTTAATTCTGGAGTACGGAACTCATGCTGCATCACCACGTAGGTATGGTTGTTCGAAAAATAGGCTTCGACAGTAAACACACGCTGCTCACTCGTCCACCTCATGTTTCCTACTGAGGGGTATTAGACAGAAACTTCCGCAACTGCTGCGTTCGCCAAGCCTATCCCCACTATTCTGTGACCTCCCCTCCCTTCACAATGCATTTTCACAAAAGGGAAGTTTCTGCGCCCCACCCTGTATAATATACTTATCTTCATGCCCTAATCAGTTCAGTTATTGTCATAGTACAGCACCCTTCTCTCAGAGATTCCCTCATCCCTACTAGTTCGGACCAAGGAAGGGTGTGGGATATCCCATATAACACCACCCAAGTTATTTCTTCTTTCAACATTGTCTTCTCAATTGTACTAGCCACCAACATCTAGGTTTTTGTCAAGGTCATCATCTAGACGGTCATATTTCCATAACTTTATGCACTGTACCATTCCTTATATACATGGTGATTCAGTGTCTTATGGCTAGACTTCAGGGGGTCATTAAGGAGATAATTTGGAGCAGAAGATATGAATAAATTATTTCATTCATCACTCTTGTCAAATTTTTGTTTTGCCACTTTTCAACACTTCTGCAGCAATTTAATTGCCATTTAAATTCCAAAGTACAGCGTGCTTAAGGGTTTATGGAGGTGTACTAAAAAAATCATAACCATCTCAGTTCCTGTTAGGTATGAATGTTAACTTGTTGCAAGTATGGGAAAAATAATGCACTAAAAATAAATATAATACTTATATGAGGTTTGAAGCTCTTGTGACTGAAGAGTATTTTCTTCTAGGATATGATGCCATGTTAAGCTGGTAGAGGTTTGCAATAATTTTTTAACAACTTACTGCTTTCGTAATCGGTGTCAGAGAGTAAGCTGGGCAAGCAGGCTTACATTTGAATGTGTAATCATGTCAGTGGTTTAAATATTTACAGCTGTACATACGATGATTCAAATGTTCACAGGTACACACAGTGACACTTCATACACATGTAATAATTATTTTCAATTCACTTTCATTATGAGTGCAAGTCTTACACACTGAATATCTAGCAGTAATACTCTAGACTTATATTTTGATGGTGCTTGGAGCAGGTCTTGGCTTGTACACTTGCTATCCTTACAAAGGTTTCTTGTGATTTTCATGTGTCCCTCCAAGCAAATACTGGGATGTTACATCATTAGGCCATGGCTGCTTCCTTCCATATCCTCTTAAGTTCATCAGCCCTATCATCTGATGTGATATAGTCTTGATACTGACAGCATTGTTAAATAACCAACTATGAAAATCAGACACCCCTGGAAGATAGAACTTTTCAGATGTGGATTCAATCTTCATTTTTAAAATGTACCCTTACTATTTCATTTTGTATATTTATCAATTTTATTTATTTATTTGTTGTACAAGGTACAGTAAAATTCCTATGTATTGAATCTCTGTAAGAGTGACTTTTTTACATTAAATCATATTTTCCATAAATGGCAGTTATATGAAATTATGTCAAAATATTCATCTTATGAATTTTATTTTTAGTATTTATTGGAATAAAATAGTTTCTTTACATGAGTAGTTTAAGAAATTGTTTCTACACAGATAAATAATTAATGACATGTGAAATAAACACTGAAGAATTGTCAGTTAAGAATGAAAGCAAGTCTTATGCCAAGAGTGGCTTGAATTTAGTACAGGTTAAATATATGATGATGTTACTTGCCAGAGATTGCAGTTTTGCAGTAACAGTATCCCGCAGAAAAAATAAACGTCAATGTTAGTGCTTTTTCAACAGCAGTTGCACAGAACTGAGATACAGGTTCCAGAAATTAAAAACAAAAGTATGCTAAATGTGGGTTATTCACTAAATAAAAATTTATGAAATATGGGAACATGGCATACTTTATATTAGGCTTCAGCTTGGACCAGAGAAAATATTCCCTAAATACACTATTTACCCAGTATGGTAACATTAAAGTGGGATTTCACTGTATTTGTCTTTAAATCCCCACCCCCATTCTCTCCATTCAGATTTCTTATTCTGTATTTCATAAAAATCTTATTTCAGCCACCATTAGTGTACTAATATCTGCTGTGGTCCATGTTTCTGCTCCAAACATTGATATGGACATACAGTAATATCTAAATAAACATACCTTTCCCATCTTCAGCATTTCCCATTTCAAAGTGCATCCAGAAGTAATTTGTAAAATTTTCATACATTTTTAATTCATTCTGTCATTTGTTCTTGTACTGCCCCATTTGTCAGTATTTTACATCTAAGTGTTCAAAATTCTCCACCATATTTCATGATTTTTTCATGCTGTCTTTTGTATGTCTCCTAGCTAGATTATTTTCCAAACCATATATTTATCCAAATTTATTTCAGAATCTTTACATTCTAATAGAAAAATTTCATAGAGATTTATTCTGTTCTCATATATTGATGTCATTTGCATATACCAGAGTGTATGGTATCAACTAGCTTGCTCAGCTGTTGTTCATATTAATATCTCACTCATTAGTACGAGTATGTTGACCGATGTGGGGGATAAAACATTTCCCTGTCTAAAGTGTGGAAAGTTTGAAAGCATTCAGATTTTTGCCATATGTGATCATGCTGCTTTCATATTTCTCATAAATGTTCTTTCTTCATTAGTCCTTTGGAAATTTCAATCTTTTCCAGCTTTCCTGTCCGTTTATTAACATATTCCTTTGCAATATCAGTAAGAGGCAAGTATGTCTGTAGAATCCCCTGCCCCTCTTTGTTTGTCCTGTTATCAGCTAACTATGAAAATTAAATCAACTTTTGACCTCTTATCTCTGAAACTGTATAGTTCTTCTTGCAGTTTGTTATCTATATGTAAGATTTGAGGCTTTCACGGCAGTGACTATGAAGAAAGCAGTCTTCTGGGATTTGGCACCGTGTATATGTGGTGTTAACCGACGTTTCGGAGGAATGTATCGCAGACAGTTTGCTTTTACCCGTTCTCACGGTCTCTTCACTTGCAGATTTCTTATATTTTTTCTTCTGCCCTGAAGATGGAGGCGATACGTTCCTCCGAAACATCCGTTAACACCACATATACACAGTGCCAAATCCCAGAAGACTGCTTTCTTCATTGTTATCTACATGTCTTCTTAATTTCAAATGTACAATTCTCCTGTTTTTTAAATCCTGGCTGAAAAATTAAAGAGAGTAATGTTATGTTCATTATGGAAGCATTCTGAGCTATATTATTTGTGTTCTGTTACAAAATTTTTATTTTGTCTCAGGTGGCTGCTACCCTCAACAATCTAGCTGTTTTATATGGCAAACGAGGGAAGTACAAGGAAGCTGAACCCCTCTGCAAACGGGCACTAGAGATTCGAGAGAAGGTCCTTGGAAAGGACCATCCTGATGTGGCCAAGCAACTTAATAACCTCGCACTCCTGTGCCAAAATCAGGTATTATACCCTGGGTCTATCCTACTTGATAATATCGCCTATACATTAAGGCTAGGAATGGAATTCCTGTGGAAACATTATTAAGTTTTCTTTCTCTATTCCAATTCCTGCAGTCAAATTGTTTTCACACACACACACACACACACACACATATATATATATATGCTGCAGAAAAGTAAAATTATTGTCCCACATGGTAATTATCGTTTCTTTCTCTGTTCTAGTTCCTGCAGTCAAATTGTTTTTCATATATGCATGCTGTAGAAAAGTAAAATTATTGTTTTCTGACATTTGTAAGTACAAAGACATTAATATATACGCACATTCCTTTTACTCTGCATTGTATAGGGAAAATATGAAGAAGTTGAGAGATACTACCAGCGGGCCTTGGAGATATATGAGTCAAAGCTGGGACCTGACGACCCCAATGTCGCCAAAACAAAGAACAATTTGGCATCATGTTACCTGAAACAGGGCAAGTACAAGGAGGCTGAAATCCTATACAAACAAGTGCTGACACGTGCCCACGAGCGGGAGTTTGGCACCATTGATGGTAAGTGACAACCCATCAACCCTTGTATCATATTTGTCTTCCATGTCCTTCATATTTCCTACCACATTGTATATATTTGTTGAAGATTTTGCTGAAAGCAATTAACGACTTCAGGATTAAAGACAAATATTCCGACTTATTTTGTGAATAGCCTAGTAAAGTTTTGAAAATGGAAATTTTTTATGTTAGTGATATGCCTCTTAATATATATGAATTATTATGTGTACTGTAGTAATTTATGCACTGCTGCTTTCAGACAAAAAAATTTCTATAAAATGAATTAAATACTATATTTGCACCACGATTTTTTAATTACAAAGATGTAAATATAAATTAATCGTGTAACTCCTATGTTTGTGTACTGCCTGCCCACAATCTGCGTGCTATCAGTTCAGACAAACCCATTTTGAGTTTTCGAAAGGAATGCATGCAAGCGTTTACACTTTCTAAATGTTTGAACTATGGAAACATTGATGTGCTCATTCCTATGAGCAGGTAGCCCAGACCTTAATATTCATATTAGAAAGGAAAGAAGAAACAGCTAAGAGATAAAGAACTCAGTCAGTGGCATCTGCACACTTCTTTCTGCTAATATTTGCTTCGGGTTACTGTAAAAATGAATTCTGTGTTTTTGGCAAATTGTAGCTCAAAATGTAGGCCATCATCTGCTATGATAGACCCTTAAGTCTCCAGTTATATATTTTTATTGAATGTGCCGAATTGGTGAATTATTTTGTTTGAAAGTATTTAGTGAAATGAAAAAGTACAACCTACAGCAACCCTATGTTCAATTTCTATGAATGAAAAGTCAGAAATATGTGTTTTTGGTAATTAATCAATAGGTCTAAGAGAAATTAATTTTTGTCCTTAAGTTATCATGGTCTATGTGTAATGTATAATTCAGAATTCAGGGTTTGTGACCATCATATATCGAAGCTCGCCCACTTTGGTGCACATTGCGGTCACCGTCTTTAACATACAATGTGGCTAAACATCAAAATCTGAACAGTGAGCTTTTGCAAGTGCAGTAATGAACGTTTCAGTATTATGGAAGTGCTATGTTCCATCATGCCACAATTTATGGATTATGTTTCTTAAACAAGGTTAGAGGTTGTTCTTGTTTTCAGCATTGTCCTTTTTGCCACTTGTATTGGTGAAAATCATCCTTCCATTGGCTGTAAAGGTGTAAAGTGTTCCAGGTTAGTTAGAGAAAGAAGTGATTGAAGTGACAGGGAGATAGCTGATACGTATATAATATATTGTAAATCATTTCTGATAAATTATTTTTCATATGGTAACACATTTTTTAAAGGACTCTTTGTCTTCTTTGGTCCTTTGTATCCTCTGCAGTGATACTACTTCCAGGGAGCAGTTGAGGATGTCATCAATTTAGTACAAAGAATAAGAAATATTTGTAGATATTATTAAATGGTGGGCTTTAAGTCTTCCTCTATAGTAAAGTAAGTAAGTAAAGCTATCCCTGTGACAGGCCCTGAAGGCCCATAGGGTTGTGAGACGTTGAGGGTTCCACATTATCTAGACAATCAGCTCAAAGATGGCGGCAAGGTTATCAGCCTTACACACCGGCCGCCCTTTACTCCCCAGGAAAATTATTTAATTAATTCCTGTTACTGATTCCTGTTAGAGGCTGAGTCGACCCCAGGGTCATAGTGCGGCTGGAAGGATTAGTAGAATTAAAAATTTTAAATTGTGTGTCTGGACGCAGTGAATATTATTAGAAGCAATTTTGAATTAAATGTAATTACTCATGGTCTAAAAGCAATTGAAAACCAATCGTCTGTGAAGAAAATTGCGTTTTTCTTCATTAACCAATTTGAAATTTTACAGTGTTCTGTTTCCAAATAAACCCTTCTTAGGCAAGAGGCATGCATTATGAAATAAAAGCAACTTTACAGAATCAAAGGAATGTGGTCCAGTAACCGCATTATAATGACATTTGCAGTCGCACATAATCCTAGCCCTCGTTAGATGACGATGCAGTTGGTAGGTTTATAGTCCAGTAAATTTTCAGGGTTATGTTGTTGTTGTTGTTGTTGTTATTATTATTATTATTTACTTCATATCCATGGATCATTATACATGATATAGGACAAGTCAAATACTTTATACAGTAAAACCTGTCTTAAACAGAATCTCAAGGGACCAGAAAAAATTTCCGCTGAAGTCAGGTTTCTGTTTAATCAAGATATACTATAATAACTAAACCATGACATAAACATATTTGAGACAAAACAAAACAACATGCTCATTAATTTATTCACACTATAATCATTGAACACATGCAAACATTACACTGAACAGGAAAAAATTGCAGTACTCACTTTTTATAATTTTACCAGAACTCCAGCAGAGTTTTTTGCACACAGTTTACTCTCTTGGCTGCCTGACTTTCCATAAACACTTTAGCTTGAGAAATTAGAGTAAGCATGTCTGAATCATTCCGTTGCACGGCAAACTCCTGCAGTACCTTTAAACTGTTGGCAGCATCCTGATAAGTCTTCACTCTACACTTTTCTTCTTCTATCACAATGTCATTTTCCTCTTCTTCTTCTTCCTCCTCCTCCTCTCTTCCTTTTCGATTTTCTCTAAAATTCTCAACTAATACATCGATATCCATTGTGTCTGGTTCTGTTTGCACATCTTTGTCTATGTTGATGTAGTCCTCAGCATTGCAGTTACTGAAAGCAGCTTCATTCATGCAATGTTGTAAGTCCTTCTGGTCATTCTCATTTTCTACACTAAGAGTAACTTCTACTATAGAAAATCCTGCTTTTTCGAAACACTTTGTCACAGTTTCTGGTAACAACTTCTTTACTGCTTGGCTTATCCAAATAACCGCATCTAGAACCGAGACAGTCCTTGCAAGTTCAGAGGCGGATGATGTAGAATCTTTATTGACGAGCAAAGATTGCATTAATAATTTACGATAGTCGACCTTAACATTCCGAATGATGCCCTGATCCATTGGTTGAGAAACACTAGTGGTGTTTGGAGGGAACCAAGCAAGTCGTACGTTGGAAAGTTTGATATGGGGGTGGCATGTTACGTTATCCAAGAACAACAAAACATGCCAGTTGTGCACTTTCATTCTACCATGAAGGCCGTTAACCATTCCTCCATGATCTGTGACGTCATCCATGCCCACTCAGCGGGAAGTTTCTGTATGTCCATGTTTCGGAAGCATCGTGCCTTTGCTGCCTTGCCAGTCACTAATGTTTTCACCATTTCACCTGATATAAAACCACATAGAAAAACAGTCAATATTTCTTTGCACAGTTTTCCTCCCAAACATTTTTCACCTTTCAGACATAGCGATTTATTCAGAAGCGAGTGGAAGAACAGTCCAGTCTCATCACCGTTCGCTATGTTTTCAGGTTCATATCCCTCGATTATGGATGGCAATTTAGCTTCCCATTCCTCAGTGGTCTCACTATTTACATCACTTGATTCACCACAAAGTTCATTAAAAACTATCCGATGTCTTTTGCGAAAACTCTCCAAACATCCGTTAGATGCTTTGAATTCAGTCTTCCCCAGTTTTTCAGTGACTTTTTTAGCATATTCCTGTACCATTGGACGTGACAACCAGTGACTTTTCGCCCTCACTCTGACAAACCACTCGCACACTATTTCCTTAATGTCTACATTTGCAGTTTTCTTACGTTCTCTTTTTATTTTTCCATTAGCACAAGTTTCCCACCACTTCAGAATTTCCGTTTTCTTCTTTAGAATCTCATACACTTGAGTTTTACTGACGTTAAACATCTTCATGATCTGCTTAAGAGACAATTTATCTCGCTCACTCACATGAATCACTTTTAATCTTGTGTTAAGATCAAGCACAACTCTTGTCTTTGTAGCCATGATGACAACTGCTAGACTAAAGTAAAACTGTAGGCCTAGAGCCCTTACTGAATACAATTTCCAGAAGGGGAAAACAATTCTGCTGAATATCAGTGCAGGTAGTGCAGTACTGTTAGAAGCTTATTTTAAAGAGTTAAGGAAAACAAAATTCTGTAGAATGTATAGGATGCCTAAAATTATTCTAAACGATGCATTCCGGAAGACTGGAAATTTTCCGTATAAAGGCTTATTTTGATTTCCGTTGTCCGCATTAGACAGTTTCCATTTAATGCAGGTTATTTAACATCTTTTT
>NW_019738957.1:505621-520539 GCF_002891405.2 Cryptotermes secundus | reverse complement strand
TGACTCAAGGGACGCGGGTTCAAACCCGGCGGAGGTCGTGGAATTTTTAAGGGCGGAAGAATTCAGGGAACAAGTCCTCCGGGCGGGACTTTAAGCCGTGGGTCCCGTGTCGTAGATTTACGGCACGTAAAAGAACCTCATGTCTCTAGGAGACCTCTGAGCGCAACATTTCCTGCCCAAGTAGTTTCCAATTCCTCCGGTAGATGGTGGAAGTATTAGGTACCACTGCCAGAGGAGGGGGGGACCTCCCTGACAGAAATGGACTAACTATTAGATACCACTGCCAGAGGAGGTTGGAACCTTGCTGGCAGAAAGGGGCTGATAGTAAGCACCAGTACCGGTAGGGTATGGAGACAGTAGAAATTAAAGGGCGACGCACAATGGAGCACTAACCGGTCTAAGTGCATGGGGAAACCCACCCCCTCAATACGGAATATGGAAATACTTCCATTAACTCTGGCGAATGCTAGACTGCAACTGACTGGTTACTCCACGATCCACACTGTGTCACTCCTAATCACACACTCTGGTCATATGCTGCTCAGCCGGCTTTTTATACTGTTCCCTGTTGCCTCGTTTTACCAGGGGTGTCCCCTTGTTACGTCACCGCGGGGGAAGGGTGTGTCCTGCATGGTGCAAATACGTCACACTGCTCCCTTCTAAAGGTTGTTCGTCCCAAACAGCCTAACGGTACATCCCCATTCCTTTTTCTTCCCATTGGTGTGCTTGCTGCGTCTCCTGTTGTTTCGGCTACTCCTCTTGCAACGACTGTTTTCCGGCCGTTACATCCTCCGCTCCCATCTTAGGATTGTTTGTCCCAAGCAATTCCATGGTCCAGCGTTTGTCGATCCGTTGTATCATATTCACTAATCACTTTCATTCTCCATGCCGGGGAAGCCAGTGTTTCTACATTACTGGTTCCTCCTCTGCTTGCAGTCTCATTTTTTCTGTTTTGGAGGGTGTCAACCCCTCCACAGTGTCCAGTTTTTGATGTTCTGTAATCCGCTGGAAATCTCTACTGCTTGTTTCCCGATATCCAGCCTTAGGGTCTTCCTGAGGTTTCGACTGGCTGTTCTTTCATTCCCAGGAGGCAGCCGCCGTCTTGTATGTTCTTCCTTCACTCCAGTGCTGCCCTCTGGTTCCACCTGAAGTCTTCGCCCTCTAAGGGCTCCTCTTGCAACATTATTCCTAGTCTGGTTGTTCCTGACGATGTGTCCCTTGTGCCATGCCATTCCTGCACAGCAGGTCATCCTTCCAGGATCGGCGACACTTTTCTTCTGGCACCCATCCTGATTTTGGGTCCGTTC
The DNA here is from genome assembly GCF_002891405.2 of Cryptotermes secundus. NCBI lineage: Eukaryota > Metazoa > Arthropoda > Insecta > Blattodea > Kalotermitidae > Cryptotermes > Cryptotermes secundus. The sequence continues at coordinate 519,232 of NW_019738957.1, read as the reverse complement.
TTTCTTGAAGGCATCTCTCCCACGTTGTGCCACTGTTGCACGGCGGGATACCTTCCTGCAGGTGGCAGCCAACTTCCTCCAGGATCAACAAATTCCTCGGGTCAGTTCTTTTGACTCCTCACATTGCTCTGCGGCTTGCATTTTGCCCATATACCGCCTCTTCCGTCCTTTGACCGGTTACACAACGGCATCTTCCTTGGGAACTTATTCTTTTTTAGCTGCGCCAAGTTTCGTTTCCACTGAGGTCTGCTCTTCTTCTAGATGTGTCTCCATCTTTTGGCAGGCCATCATCTCCATGTCTCTTTCTGGTTTGGTTTTGGCAACCATCTCCTTGTGGCTGGCGCCCCTACTTTCTTGTATGGCTTTCGTCCTTGCTTTGGTCGCTTCCGTTTCCACTTGGATGGTTTCCGTTCCTGCGGCAATCATTTCTCGCCAGACCCTCCTCTCTTTCAGCAGGATTTTTTTTTTTATTGCTAGTGGGGTGGGACTAAGTCCCTTGTACTGCAGCCACTTCTGGCATATTGTACCAGCCCCAGATGATTGGTAAGGGTGATTGTGGAGCTATTGGTGGAATGAAGATTGGCAGGGGAAACCAACATACTCGGAGAAAACCTGCCCCAGCACCACTTTGTCCACCACAAATCCCACTTGACCAGACCCAGGATCGAACCCAGGCCGCCGCGGTGGAAAGCCAGCGACTAACCGCTTGAGCTATGGCGCGGCCCTTCAGCAGGAGTTCCATCATCTGCTGTTAGTCCAACTTTGTCTTTCCCTGTAATCTTAGTCCAATTTTATGTCTTAGATTGAGGCGTGTTCAAGTTCGAAAACCACTTCTGACACCAAATTGTCACATGTTGAGTGTATGTCACGCGGGAAATAAATTCACGCCGTATTGGATATAGTGAATTTATTCCACTTGCTCTTACACTTACACAAGTCACAATCTCACTACTACTACCATCAGCAATATCACAGTTACTTCTGCTGCTGTAGTTACTTCCATTCACTCCGGCAAATGCTAGACTGCAACTGACTGGTTACTCCACGATCCACACTCTGTCACTCCTGATCACACACTCTGTTCACATACTGCTCAGCTGGCTATTTATATTGTTCCCTGTTGCCTCGTGTTACCAGCGGTGTCCCCTTGTTACATCACAGTTGGAAGTGCTGTTATGTCACCGCGGGAGAGGAGGACGGAGTGTTGACTGGCCTGTTACTGTAGCATCGGCAATTGCTCCGATGCTGTTATGTCACTGTGGTTGGGGGGGTTTTCTGCATATATAATTGTTTAACACACGACACCGCTGTATGCCTCAAGACCCAATTCTTCTCTCCCGGCACAAATACCCTGGTATCCTTGATCTCATTCCTGTAAGAAACAATACAGAACATGCAGTAGGCATTCCTATAACATGTACTAATATTAAAATCTACAAGTTAATTATTCTTGAAATATATGTTTACAAGTGATTAGAACTAGGATTTGCCCCCAAACAAGAGAAACTCGTCTATACTATAGAAACAATGATCAAGTAGGAATGTTTTCAAAGTCTTTTTAAACTTGTATAGTACTGGTATCTCATTAATGTATTGTGGCAACTGATTTAACATACTAAGTCCAGTATTATTGAAATTGTTTTTGTATAGACTCATATTACATGGCACTATGAACAAGTCATCTTTTCTCCTTGTATTGTGCGAGTGTATTCCTGAATTGGTTATGAAAGCATTCAAATTGGTTTTTATGTAAACTAGAATTTCATATATATACAAACATGGTAAACGTAATATATGTAATGATTTAAAATATTGTTTACAACTAATAGTTCTCGGGATTTGTATCATAGCTCTAATGGCTCTCTTTTGCAACCTAAAGATCAATTTTGAATTTCCTGAATTGCCCCAAAATATCAATCCATATAATAACAAGGATTGAAAATAAGCATAATATAAGGTGCGAAGTCTCTAACCCTAATACTCTTTTGACTGCTATTCGTAAGGCAAAACATATTTTACATAATTTATATGCTAGTTGTTGAGTATGTGCAGACCACCTTAGATTCTTATCCAGCCAAACTCCCAAAAATTTTATATGTCCTATATAATTGATGACTGTATCATAGAGCTTTATTGATGGGCTTTCGACTTGTACTTTTTGAGGTTGATGAAAGGATATTGCTATTGGTTTTTCTTTATTAATAATTAATCTGTTCCTTTCAAACCACTCTGTGAGTGCATTTATTGTTTTATTTATTTTTCTTTGGGCATCATTAGCACTATTTCCTGCTATAAGGATACTAGTATCTTCGGCAAAAAAGTTGGTATTCCATGTTCAATGCCGGCTTCTGGATCATTGATATATAGCAAAAACAACACTGGTCCAAGAACAGAACCTTGTGGGACTCGCAATAGATAGATAGTGATTTCATTCGTTTCTTTACATCTGTATGTAATTTCCACTTTTTATTCTCTGTTTTCTAGATATGATTGAAACTATTTTAGTGCAACCCCTCTAATTCCCATTCGTGTCATCTTTCTTAGCAATATATCATGATCAACTAGTCAAATGCCTTTGACAGGTCCAGAAATATCCCTATACTTATTTCCCTCTCATCGAATGATTTGTAGACCCTTTCTATAAACTCTGCAGTTGCAATATTTGTTGATTTCCCTTTACAGAAACCATGCTGTTTATTGTTATTTATGCTGTGATTATTAAAAAATAATAAAAGTCTTTTATGTATGATTTTTTCTATTATTTTTTAAAGAACAGAAATTAGTGAAACTGGTCGAAAATTCCCAACTTCTGTATCACATCACAAAGGTTTCACTTTTGCAAGTTTTAGTTGATCCGGAAAATGTCCAGTTGAGAAGACATGCGCTTCTGCTGGCTGCCGAGCCACAACTAACGCTATCGTCCACAACATGCTGGGTGCGTTTATCTATAGAAGTGTTTAGTGATGACATCACAATGCCATGATGGACTCTTAAACAATTTCCGTAGCAGCCGTTGTTACGGATGGTTATATGCCGGAAGAAAAATTTCTGTCGTAACAAGGAACGCGTTTTTTATATAATTTCGTTTATATATATTGAGTCCTCATTACCCCCAAGAATTTCATTTTTACCCCTCTTGGGGTAATTTACCCCGGTTCGCCGACCACAGACATAGAATTATTATATCGCAAGAAACCAACTATGATACCTCCAAATGCGTGCCGTGTCGTGTCGTGAAAATGTCTTTTCAATTGCGAGACATGAGCCTTACGAACTATGACTCCCGTATCGGGATTAGCCAAAAAAACCGTTACTGGGGACACAAATCTTGCAATTTTCCAGGGGACGGACCATGTCAGGTCCATTTTAGCGGAAGGCTGCCTTGATCTAGTGATGATCGGGTGTAGCCTAAGCAGGACCAAATCGCCCACCCGAAAATCTACCTGCCTCTTAGCCAAATTGTATCTTTCAGCCACACGAGCTCGAGCCCTCCGCAAATTATTCAGGGCTACCTCCCAGAATTCACGGATATCCTTAACTTCCCTTGAGCTAACCCTCCCCTCTTTACCTTCCCTCCTGCCAAGCGGTAGACGCCACTTCCGTCTCCTAGTTCCTGCTGTTGCGTTCGTAATACCTCCCGAAATATTAAGGGATGTCTAAGCAGTATTTACAATGGCCCCCTAAAACTTCCAAGTAACAACAGTTTAATATGAAAAATACAATAGAATACAGTACAATACATTAGACTGTCCAGATCCACTATTGAGACCTTGAAACACTCACGTCGCGCAATATTAGTGAACACACCCACTTAGGAGGTCGGAGCTAGAGCACACCAGAAAATCCGTCCAAAACGATTAAAACAGTTATATTCCCTTTTCGACTCCGTATGATGGGCTCAACGAAGTCGATGAAGACTCGCTCCATTGGGCAAGTCACCATCTTACTACTATGGAAACCGACCCGCGTGTCCGAAGCCAGCTTCGCCTGCTGGCAATCCTGGCGCCTCCGTACCAAGGCAGCCACCTCGCTCCTCATCTTGGGCCAATAGAACACCTTCGCGATGCGGTTGAACATCTTAGTTACCCCCAAATGGGTGCTCGAGTGAGACTGATGAAAATACTCATACAGCATCGGCCGTAATAGCCGTGGAAGGAGGTAACGCTTAGCCCTCGCTCTGGACAGTTGGTACACTAAGGTGCCATTCAATAACCTAAATTGTCTCGTTGCCGGGTCCTGCTGAATTACCTTCTGATAAATGTCCCTACACAGGGGTCCTTCCTTTGGTATTCGGCGATTGACTTAAAGGCCTCGGGAAGCTGGCCCAAAAATGTGGCTTCGTCACAGGGTTCTTCATGCTGTCTCGTCAGGCAATCCACCACCACGTTCTCCTGGCCACTGATGTGGGTAGTGCGAAATTTGAATGGCGCTAAGCGGAGGATCCATCGTCCAATCCTACCCAACTCCTTTGCGTAGCGTAACAGCCAAACCAAGGCTTGATTGTCCTTGAAAAAAGTCAAACTCCATATGTTCTAAGTAGGTCCTGTACTTCTCACAGCCGTACATCACGGTCAAACATTCCCTTTCATAAATAGCATATCTTCGTTCCGCTGGTGAGAACAAGCGGCTCGCGTAAGCGATCGGGGCCCATTGCTCGCCGTTCTTTTGTTGGTGAACCGCCAAGATGGCAATGTCATTAGCATCACACATAAGGGAGAAGTGAGAGGAAAAATCCGGAATCTGCAAGACCGGAGGCGTCATCAGCGCCTCTTTCAGCCGTAAGAACGCCGATTGCTGGGACTGATCCCAGTCAAAACACGCGTTCTTACGCTTCAAGGCATGCAGGGGTTCGGCTAGATGAGAAAAATTCCGTATAAACCTGCCGTAAAATCCGGCCATCCCCCAAAACCTGCGAACCNTTGGGGGGGGGGGGGGGGGGATGGCGTTCTTATAGCCTCCACCCTCTGCGGTAAAATCCGGATTCCTTGTGCGGAAACTAGATGTCCAAGAAACGGTATCTCCTGCTTCATCATCTGAAGCTTATCCCGATTTAGCGGGAGACCGGCCTTTTCTAATCTCGTGAAGACTTCCTTCAAATGCTGCATATGTTCCTCCCCCGATGGAGAATACACCACCAAGTCGTGCATAAAGTTGTAAATGAATTTATTCTTGAGGTCACCCAACATGGCGTCTACAACGCGGCAATGCACCTGGCATCCTACACTAATCCCCATGGGCAAGTTCGCGAACTCGAAGAGCCGTAACCTTTCGACTCTTGGCAGATAATGGGATCTGATAATAAGCAGAATTTAGATCTAACACTGAGAAAATAGTTGCCTTGCCGAAATGGACAACCACACACTCTACATTGGTCATAGGAAATGCGTCGAACACGATTTTTTTGTTCAAAAGACGATAGTCAACGACCATCCACTGACCCCAAGATGGTTTCGGGACCAAAAATGCCGGACTGGCATATTGTGAATAGCTCTTACCAATAAACTCCCTTGTCCAATAAATTTTGGACAATCTTCCGCAGTAGCTGTAACGCGGAGGCGAACATTGATACGGCCTACTACGTACCGGATGGCTATCGGTTAGGTCTAAATGACAAACCATACCTCTAACTGTACCTAGCCTTTCAGAAAATAAGGCCGGAAAACTTCGTAACAGGCCCAAGATATCCGCGGACTCGCTTGACTCTGCCGACAGGGATTCACACATTAATCCCATCACGACCTTCTTAGGGCGCGGAAACTTTTGCGACGCACATAGCTGAAGGTCAGAGGCCTCAAACGGAAATTCCTGTTCACGATGAAAGGAGAAGCTAATCACAAAATCCAATCGCATCTTGGCGTGCGTCATAAAATCCATGCCCAAGATACAAGGAACGGGACAGTCGCTCAAAATCGAGAAATGATGCTTCCATGAAAAGGAGCATATTTTGATACTTAACACCGCTATTTCCAAAATCACACAGAGCTGCCCGTTTACCACTACGCAGCGCTCTTCCGCCTGCTATAATGTAAACGGCAGCTTTAACTGCTCCATATTTTCGAACACATCTTGCCTTATAAAGGAGCGGGATGATCCAGAATCAAACATGGCGGGTAACCAAAACGCTCCAATACTCAGTGCCACATATGGGTTCATTGAACTCGCATCACATGGATAACATATTGCCCAAGGCTGGAGTACGCTAGGTGCCCGGAACACCGTACTCATTGCCGAGTGCCGTAGGCGTTTCACGAACGTGCGGCTCTTAAGTTTGGACGCGTCCTGGACGGACAGGCCCCTTTGTAAATGGCCCATCTTACCGCAGGCCCAACATTCGGGCCTGCTCTCTGTCGGCGATACCTTGGTTTGACCCTGGGTATTCGCCCGGGCGCACCCCCCTGCGGACGGGACACAGCCATTTGCTTCCGCTGGTGTTCGGCTGCTATAGTTTCTTTTGCAGCAGTAGCGAAGGAAAACAGTTCCGAAATCTACTCAGGTCGCTTTTCAAATATGCAGTGGGATTTTATCTTTGGATGAAGATTCTGAACAATACGCTGAACTAATTGGGGTTCGGTTCCAACAAATTCCAATATTCGTGCTGCCGCAACTACAGACGTAATGTAGTCAGTTAAATCTTCAGATGGAGCTTGGAATTGCTCCAGCACCAGGGATGTGAGAAATTGCTCCTTTACACTGTGTGGAAGGAAGGTTGCGATAATTTGTGATCGAACCACCCCCTACCTATCCGTTGTTCCTATATGCGCTCCTGTCATCTGCATGACTCTGCCAGATGTCCTTGTAATTTGAAATGCCATAATTTCTGAATCAGGTAATAATCTAAGCTCAAATACTTGACTTGCACGAATTAGAAATTGTATATAATCTGTTTGGGGTCAGTACCCGATAGAGAGGGAATACTAGATATTAACTCATTTGCTATTTTGACCTTAATTTTATTCAAGGGGGTTCCTAAATACGTTACTGGATCAACTACTGATTACATTGGTTTCGTGGCTTGCGTGGACTTAGCTGTACTCTGCGGAGGCAAATAGGGTTCAATGACGGTCCATTTGTCCTTCACCCGCTTTCTCAAGTTATCCAGCGTTCCGTCATTTGACAGCCCCAGTTGACTAGATAGATCTTCCAGCTGTTGCTTACAGAGGTTGTAAATCCAAGTAAGCGGCATGTTATAATGCATGGAACAAAAACACAGTCTTATATAAATACCATATAGTTACACAACGTCAGAGCCCTTGACCAGCTATTTCACAATTTATATAACTATCCTATGGTCGGAAGGAGAAAAAATCATCACTCAATTTTATTACATGAGGCACGTCGATCTAAAAGGTCCTAACGCTCTGCTACCAACTCTGCACCGCCCCCTTCCTGGTTCCTTGTCACGCTGACGCCCAAGACAGGAGCGGCGCAACGTCACGGGCTCTCATGTTATGTTCACACATGCTCCCTATATAGAGTAGGGACTCCAGCAAGGGAGACACTCCCAATCGACAAGACTCAGTTATACAACAATAACATAATTTAATAACAGAGAACGCAATATAAACTAAATACAGCAATCACAACTTAACCGAAGCACGCAGGCCCAAACATACAACTTTAACCAAGTCTGTCCGTACATTTACGGCTTGCCTATCTGCGACATCTGACTAAACTTAATTGCCCACGCTCACTGCTCTAGTAACTCTGCTTACAATCACGCTACATCAGCACGCACAAAATAAACATTGACCATTATTAATTTTCCACATGCGATTCCTGGAAGGGAAATGCAACAACGCAAAATTAATCTAAGGCTCCGTCGCTGCCACACAATAAGCCTACTGGCGAGCAGACGCGACCAAACCCCCGACGTGCGTTGCCAGCACACACACAGCCAGACATAATTTAGAACGCCTTAGCCGAAACAGAATTTGACAATTACCCCAGCAGGCAGCGTACATCTGCTACGCTGAGGATCCAAACAGCGACTGTTTAAAATTCACTAGCCTGCCTCTTCCGAGCCTTTCGGGGGGTAGGCGGGGAGAGGAAGCGGAATCCCTCTTGGTACACTCCACACACGGTTTGAAGGGGTAGGGTGAAGGGCACGGTACCAAGAACGCGATTAACATGGCTGGAAGGCATGACGTCATCACAAGAGCCTTCAACACGGCAGTAGACACGTAGAAGTGTAGATCGCATCTCCCTTAAGTTTGGAGTAATAATGGGAATTGGGCAGAGCTAGACCTCTTTTCCATTCGAAACCAGGGGCGTTAAAATCCCCAACCATAATTACCCGAAAATTATGTGTATCCAGATTGTTTTCTAAAAGACGAAAATGCAGGGTGAATCGTATAGAACCGGCCCGATGAATTTGCTAATAATTCCGCAGGTGGTGCATATAAACGCTCACAATTACGGCATAATAATCCGTGGGCCGTGCTGAGTCGAATGGTGTGCGCATGATCCGGCAAGTGGCAGCCGTTATGCTGCAAGGTCAAGGACAATGGCGAAACGTGTCTGCAGTGCGCAGGCGACAGTCACGGAGTACACTGTTGAACAGCGAGTGTTTCTCGTGCGCACATACTGGGTGACAGGCTCGATTGTGAACACACAGTTGGAATTCAGGAGGAGGTTTGGAGTTCGCAAGGAGCCAGCGAAATCAACTATACAGTCCTTTGCTCAGAAATTGGAAAGGACAGGGACACTTTTAAGTGAACGTGGTAAAAACCGCCCTGAAATGCCAGAAGGAACGATTGCAATTGTGCGGGACCGGTTACTGCAGTCTCCCAAGAAATCATTACAACGTCTAAGCCAGGAAACCGGGTATTCTTAATCAACGTGTCAACAGGCTGCAAAGAAAGCGAATCTTCGTCCCTACAAGATCACCAGTGTTCAGGAATTGGGTGATGTTGATAAAGATAAACGGGTACGGTACTATGTAAGTACGGTACTGTTTATGGTTTCGGGAATTGGTGCACGATAACCCCAGAATTTTGGTTATCACTTGGTTTAGTGATGAAGCGTGGTTCCACCTATTAGGTTATGTAAACGCACAAAATTCCAGGATCTGGGCGTCTGAAAACCCACATGAGATTGCTGAATCACCACTACACCCACAAAAAGTGGGTGTGTGGTGCGCCATTTCTGGTTTACGAATCATTGGCCCGATCTTCTTCGACACGATCGTGGACAGCACCTTATACTGCCGTATTTTTTACGATTTCATGCAGCAGCTGGATGATGTGGAAGTTACACAGGGGTATTTTCAGCAGGATTCAGTGACGTTCCACACGTCTAACATGTCCATGGAACTGATTGAGAGCTTCTTCCCTGATCGCGTCATCTCTAAGAAGATATGACCCCAAAAATTCCCCGACCTTACCAGCCCAGATTATTTTCTCTGGGGTTTACCGAAGGACAGGGTGTATGCAAGCAAACCGCGTACGTTACAGGATTTAAAGGACAACATTTCGGCTGAAATCAGGAACATCACTGAAGGAACACTGCAGCGAGTCACGGCGAATATGCAAACGAGGGTGGAGGCGTGCCTATTTGAAATCGGAGGATACTTTCAATACCTGCTCTGATCACGGCACACAATCCAAGATAAGATATGTGTAAATTACTTTAATATCTATATGGTATATTTTATATTACAGCTCATTTCGTCGGGCCGGTTCTATATGAATTACCCTGTAGTTTACAATGTTTTCAGGATTAGCGTCAGGGGGAAAGTAACGATTTCCAGTGCGTAAGTTAAGGCCGTCTGAAGTGGGGATTTCAACCCATACACATTCATCACAGAATTCTAAATTGTACCTGCGTTTACAGGAGCGAACACTGGAGGATATGGCTGTGAGAACTCCACTACCACGTGTCTTATTTACAGACGCCCTGTCAGAACGGAAAGCTGTATAGCTGCCAGGAAATAAATTACGATTGTAACGCAGGTCGTTTAGCCATGTCTCAATTAAACNGTTGAGTTATGGATGACGAACCTCCCCCACCCCGCCAGCCGTGATGCGCCGAGCGAAGCCGAAGTGAGCCGAAGTTAGCCGAGTCCTAGCATCCTGGTCGCTATGCAAAGCGAGTCAACAGCGATGACGTCACCAAGGGTACCGCGGGTTGCTAGGCAACGCGGGGAAACAGGATTGCGAGAGACGACGGTAGTAACAGCGGTTACTACCGCTAGCGTTGCTAGCAACACAGCGCCAGGCAACAAGGGTGCTTATTACGTGGCCGTTTTCTGTATTGTCCGATCGAGGCTACATGAGGAGCAGCGAAGGCTATTCACAGGCAGTCCTCGAGCTACCCCCGAGTTAGTTCCGAGTTAGCCAGCAACTAGTCAGTTGTATTCTGGCATTTGGAGTGTACTATTTGTGATACTGCAGATAGCAGTAATCGTAAATCTGTAATTTGGGTGATTGTAAGTGCGAATGTGAAATAAAATTCGCTATATAAAATACGGCGTGAAGTTATTTGTCGCGATATACGCCCAATACGCGACAATATTATAGTCCATGGAGCAGATATTGTCGTAAAGTTCGTCTTGTTTAGTCCTAAGCCCTCTGACGTTTTGGTAATATATGTCAAAACATTTTCCAGGATGTTTGCGAGACCTGGCAAAACAACCTGTGTTGTTGTCAGGGCTCGCTAACCATTAACTATGTACAGTAGCCCCCTTCCCCCGGGCAACGACATTGTTTTCCTTATTTACAGAATTGCCTACAGGATCCACGGGGGGAAGTAGGGGGGGCGAACGTTACCTGCACCAGGGGAGCAAAGCCGAGGAGTCTCTGATTCTTCAACAGAATAAATTTGGTCAGAGCCTAATCGCACATAAAAAGGAGCGATTAAACTGCCGTTAGGCCAGACTCCGGTATTATTTCATTTCATCAGTAATCTGTCATACGACAGGTCCGCAGTCTCTTCCAAAACATTTCCTCCACTTTATGCGATCTAGAGCTTTCTCCTTCAAATAAAAATATCATCTTCTGTCCCCAAGGTCATCCAGCATCATCTTACGCCTTTTTCCTCGTCTACTGGTCGCATACATGGTATATCTGTTTTTGGAAAGAGACTATCCAGGAAAAGTGATAATGTGGTAGTTTTTCCATTTGCTTTCCACATCTCAGTACAACAGCCATTCAAACCGCTCTGGTCACGCCTGTTGCTATACGAACTTGAACCATCTCGAGCATCATTTGCTCTGTGCTTCAAGTCGCTGCTGTTGACGCAAGCTTCCGGCATCAGTTTTGGTGTCTCTCTTTGTCTCATGCCTACCCTTTGACCTATCCAGCAAGGGAGGCCCTGCCAGTAGCTACACTACCGCTGGTATAGCTCTCAGGGTCCTTGGCATACTCCAACCCCCTCACCACGATAAGTTGGGGACGCCAACAAGATGAAAATCATCCTCTGCAACAGAGACATGAAATGATGCGTAGGAACTATATATAGTTTTTAACCTGGTGCAAGCAAGGGAAGCAAGCTGCAATTGATCCCTAAGAGATGTCTCAACATCAGATGAAGTCACATCTGGGGAAAGCGAGAGACAGAAAGGGACTTCATATGGACCCTCTTCTGCACAACAGAGAGGGATGAAGAGTGTCTCACTCCGATCATTGCAACCCTGAGTTTCTTGGTGGTATTGGCAACAGTGTTCACAGTGATAACAAGAGATGGAGCTACCCGCTTCTTCTTAACTGCCGTTACAAAATCACCACCAGAAGGGTTTTCACTCATCACAATGGATGGCTCAGGTAGTGAATTGATACCAGGAGCTGTGACCTTGGCGACACTAGGGTTACCATTCACTGCACACACAGCATCCCTGTATGATTTTGCCGATGTTATGGCAGATGTAGTAGCCTCATGCCGTGTTGAACACACATGTGAGGGCGCCTGTTGAAGTTCAAGCATTTGCATCTTCACGGCCTTGTTGTCGATTCTAAGCTGCTGAACTTCACTACTGAGATTCGACAGCATCACGACTATAGATTGTACCATCTCCATGGTACAGATGCCATCGTTTCGAACTGTTTCCAGCTTCACACTGAGGGAATTTTTATCCCCTGTGCATGAAGCAGCGCACTGTAGCTCTTCAGAAATTGCTTCCTTCTGGTTACTATTGCAGAAGGAATGCCCGTTTGCGGCATTCCCCGCGAGTTTAATAAAACTGTCACACTTGTAAGCAGACTTACCGGTGGTTGCACTCACACTGTTCTCCGGCACACAAGTAAGCAAACAATTACAATGAGAGCGTGAATCGCACTCGCCACAAAGTATAGATTTTTGCTTTCCGTAAAACGGCTTTTCACAGAGTTGACAGTGTTCCTTACTGGCCATACCTAACCAGTGGAAGGCCTCTACACACAGAGAGAGACTAGGCACTCAAGCGGGCAGGAGCACAAGCACTACACGTCCATACAGCTCGAGCGCTCAAGCAGTAATAAATAATAAAAAATAATAAAGACAAATAAAATAATTCAAACCTAAGGTGATTTCCACATTACTACTGCTACTGTACAAACATTACACCATAGTAACAATGATTCCATCTTACCAAAACGAATCTCTCTAATTCCTCTTCTTTACTCTGTGGCTTCTTTCTTTTACTAAATAACATATCCATTCTTATTTATGTAAGTAAAATTAGTTATTTAAGAGAATCACTCCTTAAAATACCAACAAATTGGCACCAACTAAATAGTAATAAATAATACACTATTATTTTCATATCACTTTCAGATTAACTTTAATATTACTACAGCTACATCACGGGCCTCCAAAACAGTTTATTATATATATACACAAAAATAGAATACTCCAATTTGTCCATGGGAACACAACAAAATCACAAAAACCAACAACTGACTCGATGTAAAGCATCACTTGAAGAATATTGTGACATGTTGCGCAAAGCTGAGCCCCCCCCCCACACCAGCAGTGACGCGGCGGGTGAGTCAGCGCTCCCCTCCCACCCCTCAGTGGTAGCGTAACGCTCGCGTAATAGGCGAGTAATCACCCCGCATCCTGGCAGCTATGAGCGGTGACGTCACGAGCGGAGCCGAAGAGAGCCGAGCGGAGCCGAAGATAGCCGAGCCCCCGCAACCTGGTAACTACGCAAGGCGAGTCAACAGCGGTGATGTAACAGGATGACGTGGCACTCATTACGCAACAAGCAAGCACTGCAGCTATATAAGTGAGCTGCACAGCTGGTACCAGTTCAGTTCTAATGTGGCTACCAGTCAGTTCTACTGTAGCCGTCGGCGACTTCAGTTATAAAGTAACAGTCGCCGAGTTGAAACATAGCAGCCTGCGAATGTGCGATACTTAAGAAGTCAGCGAGCGGAAGACTTTTCGTGTGCTTTCCAGACATAGTGAGTGCTGTAGTACAGTTATACTCGGAGTGTGTAATTCAGGGAGACTTGTATAGCTCCCGCATTATTAGTACGCCAAGACTCTCGAAGAGAGTGTGAAGAGATTTTGTTCTAGGGTTTGTAAAGAGTGGAAACCCGTAACATTGTTATAATCAATTGTAGCCGATAGTTGTAGATTGTTGAATAAACCAATTAACCATCTCTACGGCCTATTCAGTAACGAAACACGTTA